>NC_041394.2:191645302-191945302 GCF_900747795.2 Erpetoichthys calabaricus | reverse complement strand
AAGAACTGTGGAACTGCACCCTTTGTCTGGGGGAATGCCACACATCTTTGTCTCAGCAGCCAGTACGTCATTTCCTTGCACAGTGATCATTCCATCTCCTGTTTCTCACAAATTTTGCATCGTATTTAGTGTAATAAACTTAAAATATAAAAACGTTTCCAAAGCATAGTGCTTCTAGTGATTCTGAGAGTGCACTGAAGAAACAGAAGAAAGTGATGAACCTACAAGAAAAGGTTGCATTATCGATTATGTTTTGTTAGATAGATAGATAGATAGATAGATAGATAGATAGATAGATAGATAGATAGATAGATAGATAGATAGATAGATAGATAGATAGATAGATAGATAGATAGATACTTTATTAATCCCAGGGGGAAATTCAACGTCAATTCAATTCAATTCAATTCAATTCAAAGTCACCTGGGTATGTAAAAAAAAAAAAAAAAGAATAGAAAATCCATGAAGCTGTTGCAGCAGCTACTCAAGCGGTGAATGTGAATAATAATGTTTTTTTTTTTTCAATTTACAGGTAGGTGTAGGTGTACAGTACAAATTTGAGTTTTATGTTTTGCTGTTATCTAAATACAGGAATTTTGTAATTTTGCTGTACATGTATCATGCGCTCTCTCCTTCTCTGTGCATGTGTGTTAGTCTACGTTGCTGAATGTATTCATAGATTTTTCACAATTGCGGGGGTCCCACGCCCCTAAACCCCCTAAATCAGCGGAGTGGTGGCTCTTAGGCTAGGGATCTGCACTGGCAATCGGAAGGTTGCTGGTTCAAATTTCACAAATGCCAAAAGAGACTCTGCTCTGTTGGGACCTTAAGCAAGGCCCTTAACCTGCAATTGCTGAGCACTTTGAGTAGTGAGAAAAGTGCTATATAAATGCAAACAATTATTGAATTATTAAATTGCATGGGCCGACTCTACACTTCTAAGACGACCTCCTCTCTTTTATGTACCTGTCTTACCTTCAGGTGTCCCATCTGATTTTTCTTCCATGGTCTGTTGTGCTTCTTCTTTAATGCAGTTTACTCTTTTAGCCCTAGGCCTGTCTTACGTTTTGGTGTATAATATCCCACTTCTTAATGCTCCTTATCCAAGAGATTTACAATATTAAAATATGAATATGCTGTTTAATCGCCTCTAACTCACAGATTGACTCGGGCCCTCTGCAAGAGATCTTCCGTTGTTTAACATTTCATGTCCTCCACTTTGTTAATTAATTTTTGCCTTCAATGCCAAAAACAGCTGCTTTTGATTAAAACTGCCTCCTTTGTGATTTCTCATGGCCTCTTTTTTCCCTTTTACAAACCTCATCATTCATCATCTCTGAGGGGTACACAAAAAGGCAACTTGACTCCATGTCTGTGCATCTCTGCTCTAAAACATGTACGTTATTTAGTGTTTGGGATGAACTGCTGCTAAATCTCCAGTCCTGTCATGTGGTAGTTCATTAATTTATTCTTCCGTGAAACTGTAATTATAATAATAATAATAGAGTCTCACCTTTCAAGTTGCTCCTGCTGAGCAATGAACTGTTCACACTGGAAGTCTTCATCAGTACTTCCTATTGCTAGATACAGAACAACTTTCATCAGTGAGTAAGGGCAGAAGCTGCAATGACAAACAAAATGTTTTATTTGCAAAGCCATCTTGGTTTGTCCTCATTATGTCAGGACAGGTCAGGACTGATTCACTGTGACAACCATGCAAAATATTTATGTAGGTGGAGGGATGAGGAAAGAGAGATGATATGTGATCCTTTCAGCATGACACATGCTTAGGTCTCCCACATTTCCTAGCAGCAAATGAAACTTCCTCCCACCACCAGAAATGCCTACAGATAAGGGTGGTGACTTGATGAGTTAATGGAGCTTCCAGCATTTAAAACCCCACTGCTGTCCCCAACACAAAAAACTATGTTCTAGTGGTACAAAGTGGTGGTGGTGTAATATATTCAGGGAGTATTTTACATTTTTCACTCTTCAGTGGTCTGATAAAATCCAGCTTTGTCTGCTTAAATCTGTCTCAAGGGTATTATGAGACTTCCAATGTTCTAAACAAATGAAAGGAAATCTCTTTAAGCAGCCAGTAGATGTAAGCGTACAGTAGAGAGATGGAACAGATAACAAGAACAAGAAGAATAATTAACATGGGCTCAGTTAAGCAAATGCTCAGTCATTATACATTATCATACATTAACCTACCGTCCATCCGGACTCAAAGTCCCCCACCTCCCTCGGGATGTGGTCAAAGTTCTGCCGGAGGTGGGAGTTGAAGCTACTTCTGACAGGGGGCTCTGCCAGACATTCCCAGCAGACCCTAACAACACGTTTGGGCCTAGCAGGCCTGACCGGCATCCTCCCCCACCATCAAAGCTAACTCACCACCAGGTGGTGATCAGTTGACAGCTCCGCCCCTCTCTTCACCCGAGTGTCCAAGACATGTGGCCGCAGGTCCGACGACACGACCACAAAGTCGATCATCGAACTGAGGCCTAGGGTGTCCTGGTGCCAAGTGCACATATGAACACCCCTGTGCTTGAACATGGTGTTCATTATGGACAATCCGTGACGAGCACAGAAGTCCAATAACAAAACACCACTCGGGTTCAGATCGGGGGGGCCATTCCTCCCAATCACGCCCTTCTAGGTCTCACTGTCATTGCCCACATGAGCATTGAAGTCTCCCAGCAGTACGAGGGAGACCCCAGAAGGTATGCCCTCTAGCACCCACTCCAGGGACTCCAAAAAGGGTGGGTACTCCAAACTGCTGTTCAGTGCATACGCACAAACAACAGTTAGGACCCGTCCCCCCACCCGAAGCGGAGGGAGGCTACCCTCTCGTCCACCGGGGTAAACCCCAATGAACAGGCTCCAAGTTGGGGGGCAATAAGTATACCCACACCCGCTCGGCGCCTCTCACCGGGGGCAACTCCAGAGTGGTAGAGAGTCCAGCCCCTCTCAAGGAGATTGGTTCCAGAGGTGAGTCCGACTATATCTAGCTGGAACCTCTCGACCTCGTGCACTTGCTCAGGCTCCTTCCCCTTAAGAGAGGTGACATTCCACGTCCCAAGAGCCAGCTTCTGTAGCCGAGGATCGGACCGCCAAGGTCCCCGCCTTCGGCCACCACCCAACTCACACTGCACCCGACCTCCTTGGCACCTCCCATAGGTGGTGAGCCCATGGGAAGGGGGACCCACGTTGCCTCTTCGGGCTGTGCCCGGCCGAGCCCCATGGGTGCAGGCCCGGCCACCAGGTGCTCGCCATCAAACCCCACCTCCAGGCCTGGTGACCCGCGTCCAGGCAAGGGAAAATGCCGACCATGTTCCGTGCCTCTATTGTTGAGGCAGCTGACCGGAGCTGTGGCCGTTAGGTGGTCGGTGCCTGTCGTGGCGGCAATCCCCGAACCCATTGGTGGACACCAGCGGTGAGGGATGCCGTCAAGCTAAAGAAGGAGTCCTACAGGACCCTTTTGTCCTGTGGGACTCTGGAGGCAGCTGACAGGTACCAGCAGGCCAAGCGAAATGCGGCTTTGGTGGTTGCTGAGGCAAAAACTTGGGCATGGGAGGAGTTTGGGGAGGCCATGGAGAACGACTTTCGGACGGCTTCGAGGAGATTCTGGTCCAGCGTCTCAGGAGGGGGAAGCAGTGCAGTGCCAACACTGTATATGGTGTGGATGGTGCACTGCTGACCTCGACTCGGGACGTTGTGGGTCGGTGGGGGGAGTACTTCGAAGACCTCCTCAATCCCACTAACATGCCTTCCAATGAGGAAGCAGAGCCTGGGGACTCGGAGGTGGGCTCCCCCATCTCTGGGACTGAAGTTACCGAGGTGGTCAAAAAACTCCTTGGTGGCAGGGCCCCAGGGGTGGATGAGATACGCCCGGAGTTCCTCAAGGCTCTGGATGTTGTAGGGTTGTCTTGGTTGACATGTATCTGCAACATCGCATGGATATCAGGGACAGTGCCTCTGGATTGGCAGACTGGGGTGGTGGTCCCCCTCTTTAAGAAAGGGGACCGGAGGGTATGTTCCAACTACAGAGGGATCACACTCCTCAGCCTCCCTGGAAATGTCTATTCGGGGGTTCTGGAGAGGAGGGTCCGTCAGATAGTCGAGCCTTGGATTCAGGATGAACAGTGTGGTTTTCGTCCTGGTTGCGGAAGCTCTACACCCTTAGCAGAGTCCTGGAGGGTGCATGGGAGTTCGCCCAGCCAGTCTACATGTGTTTTGTGGACTTGGAAAAGGCATTCGACCGTGTCCCTCTGGGAATCTTGTTGGGGGGGTACTCCGAGAGTATGGGGTACCGGACCCCCTGATAAGGGCTGTTCGGTCTTTGTACGATCGGTGCCAGAGCTTGGTCCGGATTGCCGGCAGTAAGTCGAACCTGTTTCCAGTGAGAGTTGGACTCCGCCAGGGCTATCCTTTGTCACCTGTTCTGTTCATAACTTTTATGGACAGAATTTCTAGGCACAGCCAGGGCGTTCAGGGGGTCCGGTTTGGTGGACTCAGGATTGGGTCACTGCTTTTTGCAGATGATGTTGTCTTGTTTGCTTCCTCAGGCCGTGATCTTCAGCTCTCTCTGGATCGGTTCGCAGCTGACTGTGAAGCGGCTGGGATGGGAATCAGCACCTCCAAATCCGAGACCATGGTCCTCAGCCGGAAGAGGGTGGAGTGCCCTCTCAGGGTTGGTAGAGAGATCCTGCCCCAAGTGGAGGAGTTCAAGTATCTCGGGATCTTGTTCACGAGTGAGGGAAGAATGGAGCGTGAGATCGACAGGCGGATCGGACCGCAGTAATGCGGGCTCTGCATCGGTCTGTCGTGGTGAAAAAGGAACTGAGCCGAAAGGCAATGCTCTCAATTTACCAGTCGATCTATGTTCCTACCCTCACCTATGGTCATGAGCTATGGGTAGTGACCGAAAGAACGAGATCGCGAATACAAGCGGCTGAAATGAGTTTCCTCCGTAGGGTGTCTGGGCTTTCCCTTAAAGATAGGGTGAGAAGCTCAGTCATCCAGGAGGTGCTCAGAGTAAAGCCGCTGCTCCTCCGCATCGAGAGGAGTCAGATGAGGTGGCTCGGGCATCTGATAATCTGAACGCCTTGGGATTCCCCCGGAAGAGCTAGAAGAAGTGGCCGGGGAGAAAGAAGTCTGGGCATCTCTGCTCAAGCTGCTGCCCCCGCGACCCGACCTCGGATAAGCGGAAGAGAATGGATGGATGGATAACCTACCGTACTTATGAAATATACTTTTTCATATATAAAATAGTGTAGATAATATGTCTACTTGTAAGTAGTATGTCAGATTTCTTGCTTTTCCTTTTTAAAATACATATTTTGCTTTTTTTTGTTTTCACTACTACACCATATCAGTCTGTCAGAAAAAGTGTCTTGGGCTCTGCTGAGAGAAACATAAGAAATTTGACAAATGAGAGGAGACCATTCAGTCCATCAAGCCCACTTGTTTAGCTAATAGCTAAGCTACCCCAATATCTCATTCAGATCCTTCTTAAAGGTTCTCAGGATTTCTGATTTAACTACATGTTTCTGTAATTTGTCCCTGAGTCCCACAACTCTTTGCTTAAAGAAGTGCTTCCTGGCTTCGGTCCTAAATGCCCATCCCCTTAATTTCCACTGGTGTCCTTGATTATACAATTTGCCATTTAGTTGAAAAATTCTGGATCTACTTTATCAACCTGGATTAGGTTCCTACGTAGTCTCCTCTGCTTGAGACTAAACAGAATTAATTCTGTAATGTCTGTCAGAGTACTACATGTCCTGGGATGCACTTGGTTGCTCTTTTCTGCACATCTTGAAGTACAGCTATGCCCTACTTGTGGGGTGGCAATCAGAACTGCACTCAGAATAGGAGCTCCGTTAATTTGGTGGGACTGTCTTGAAGTGATGTTACCTGCCCAGCACACCACAGCATAGAAAATCACAGTGGCCATCACAGAGTTACAAAAGATGTAAAGGATGTCACTACTCACATTAAAGGAACACAGCCTTCTAAGGAAGAAGAGCTGGCTCTTTTGTCATTGATGTGGACTTCCAAGTACTTATGGGAGTAGACCACCTCTATATCCACTCCTTGAATAGTGACTGGATGTAAAGGCTTTTCAGTGCGGTGAAAGTCAATAACCAGTCCCTTGATTTTTCTTGATGTTAAGTTGCAGACGATCCTCTTTCCAGTATGAAACAAAATTCTCCACCTGACTCCTATAATCTGTCACATCCCCTTTATCAATCCACCCCATAAGGACATAAGTGGACATGACCTGGTGTTATATTTGTAGTCTGAGATGTACAGAGTGAAGAGAAAAGGAGACAGGACTGTTCAATGTGGTGCTCCAGTGTTACTTGCATTTATATTAGAAACACAGTCCTTAGGCCTCACAAACTGATATAACCTAACAGCTTATGTGCCCATTGCTTAGATGATGAGATAGTGGTCTCAAAAAAAAAATCTTTTTCAGGGGTTGCTTCCTGTGGGACAGTGCCTCTGACTTTCTATTTATAATTGACATTTCTTTTGTCCATTTGTAGCACTTTACACTCTTCTTCATGAAACTGCTTCGTCCAAGTGTGTGCCCAGGTCTTTTTGAATTATTTTTACTTTTTCCTCAGTATCTGCTATCTCTCCAATTTAGTTTCACACCATAAAGAAAGTTCTTAGTTTCCAGATATTTCTACCAGAAAGTTCCAAGTTAAACACAGATAAGATTGGTTTATTGTACTAAAGCAATATCCATCCTTAAGTTATATAAATTCTTATCACACTCTGGCACTTGAGAACTACACAAGCACTAAACCCCAGGCATGCTGACCTGCTCAACCCTGCGACTTTTAAATTGTGGCCCTCCATAAACTTCTACTCTCCAAACTCCTGATTGCTCCAAAAGGACTTCGACAAGACAATGTGAAATTCCAATCTGATTTTTTTTTTTTTGGTTTAGCAGAGCCCAATGTCAATTGTTTGCTGAATGATCCTGTATTACAAGCTAAGTATTAATTTACCGTATATACTCACATATAAGTCGGGTCTTGAAACCCAAAAAATCAATGATAAAATCAGACCCCGAATTATACGCCCGATCAAAAATACGATAATTATTCATTCTTGGACCAATAGCGTGAGTTTCCGGATTCGACTTATACGACCAACATTATAAAATATCAGAAATTATACGGTAAAATCAGGCCCCGGCCTATCTAAGGGAAAAATTAAACGCGAGCATATATGGTAGTTTGCTATGATTATGTTGATGCTGATGTTTTTATTTTGTTACAGTTGTGGCTTTGAGGCACTCTAAGTGAAATGATTATTTCTACAGTGCATTTTCCACCAGTGAACATTTTTCATGGAGGAGCTTATCATTCTCTGCTGGACACATCCGTGTATTACCTAGAGTTACTAGAAAACAGTATGATTTTGCCTTGGAACCAGGATATGTAATATAATAGAATAATGACCAGGAAGTCAAAAATAAGGCAAATGACTAAATCAAAATCAAAGTCGAAAGGAACAGAGCACAATAATCTTTTATCGGAAGCTAACAAAATGAAACACATACAAAATAATTTTGAGAATCCACAATCCCAGAAAACCAGGAAGTGAATGACGGCAACAATTAAGCTGTCGACGATGATGTAACGTAGTTGTTCCTTCATAGCAATCCTATGGCAGCAGCACCGCAAAAATGGTGTCAACTCCTTTGCAATGTGTTCAAAACTAAAAATGATGGTCAGAAATGGATTAAGCAATTCAACAAGCCTATAACTGCACATATTAAATTCTGAATAAGGTACTGAAAAATGGAAACATTTCAAACAATGCCAGTTTATAACAATTGAGCATGCCTAGTGTGTATGTACCATTCTTATTTTGGCAGTGCTCTTCAATCATACTCATGAGTGCACACTTTTTATTTAATTTTGTTTTGTTTTTGAGCTTCTAATCATGAGACATTAATGTCAGATTAATTTTTTGATCCTGCTTTTTC
Organism: Erpetoichthys calabaricus; assembly: GCF_900747795.2. Classification (NCBI taxonomy): domain Eukaryota; kingdom Metazoa; phylum Chordata; class Cladistia; order Polypteriformes; family Polypteridae; genus Erpetoichthys; species Erpetoichthys calabaricus. Next base: position 191,937,294 of record NC_041394.2, on the reverse strand, counting down.
AAATGCATTGTCATGGAAAGCTAGAGTAACGTAGTGTATATAGTTAGGGTGTATGCTATGTTTAAGACTCCAATCCATGGCAAGGCACACATACTTTAGTAGTAAGTCATTATTGAAGGGCTAATTTAGTGTTGCAGCTTAAACGAAGTTTATTTTTTTAGGAGATGTAGGAGGAAATCCACACAGAAATGCTGAGAACAAGTAAACTCCAAACATATTGTATGGAATCTAAAACCAGATCTCAGGAACTGTGCCACCATTGCAGAATACCCTTAAATGCTGCTAGTGTCGGTCCTTATTCCTTCCCTGTGTGAACTACGTGCCACCCGACATTCCCATTCTAAACAGATAATCCATTCATACATATGCCTGAAGGGATCCTACTCCACTGGGCCCTTGAGCAAGGCCTTTAACCTGAAAATTGCTCCAGGGACGCTGTACAATGGCTGGCCCTGTGCTCTGACTCCTTAAAGGTCATGTGAAAAGATATTTTCCCCTCAGGGATTAAAAAAGTATTTAAAAATAATATAAAAATATACAGTATGTATTATGAATAAAGTGGATTTAATGCAGGCTTAAACACATCAGACCAAACTTTATTTGATTTTCATTCTCAGTTTTAATTTCAGTTTATCTCAGAATTAAAAGTGAAGAATCCTTCTTTAGCGGCTTCATCAGTCAACCTCATGACTACAATGTGGTAACAGAAAAGTCTGACAAACTGTTTTGTGCCTCAGTAGCGTTCCCTTTAAGTTGGGAGAACAGTCAGCAAAATTCAGTGCCCTCATCTTATCCACGCGCTGTGCCTTGGCTGACCCACTGATGAATCAGAGCAAAGGGGATTGTACAGACACAATAATCATTGCAAGCTTTAGTTTTAAGACAACTCAGTTGTCTTGAAAGGTCTTAGTTTTTGTATGAAATAGACAGTGGCACTAATGGAAATGTCTAGTTTTTTTTACTACATTTTTTATAACTGCTTCTGTGTTGAACAGAGAGCTGGTCTGCTGTATAGCCTGTAATAACTGGACGAGTAAGGCAGACTGACGTAGGTTTGTGCAGCACGGTGAAGGAGATCAAACCAAGTGATCACTATTTTTCTCACAACATACTCTATAATTTTCAGTTACAATGTAACCTCACTTTAACACAGCTATTATTATAAAAAATACTGCTGTTTAGAAGATTACACTGTATGTCGCACGCACTCAATCCAGCCAGTTAGCACTTCTACAGATATGGTACATATAATAACTAACAACAATAATAAAATTAATAATCCAGTTTAAGGGTCAGTGTATATGTCTGTGTGTCCGTCTGGGTGCTACATCTCTGTCATTCCAAAGGATGGCGCATCACAATCATCCACATTACTAACCGAGAATGCTAAACCGGATGGACGCAGGGACATCTGGCCATGGGCCGTAGCCGCAAAAAGACGTACTGCGCAGGCGCCCCAAGAAATGAGGCGCCGCGACCACAGAAAAAAGGAGTCAAACGCAGGTGACGCACACAGCGCCACACGAGCAGCAACCCACAAGCAACGGACGGGACACACACAAAGAGGACGATTCCCATCCCCCCCCCCCCCAGACGCCGTTAAAGCACACAGCGCTGCACGAATCCCATTGCACACGAAATGGGACGCACACAAAGAGGAGGATTCAACAAGCCCCTAGCACACAAAAAAAAAGAAGCCGCGAGCACCACACAAAGCCCATTGGACACGAAACGGGACAGACTACGGACATAGCACACGAAACGTACACAAAAACGACGATTCAGACCCACGACCACAGTAACATAAATAACAAATGACACACAAAGCCCCATTTCTAAATGAACCGTCCGTATTAAACATACGTCATCTCAACACGTTCACAATATGCAGCATAGGTAGATCTCATTACAATGAGGCACTATTAACCGTTCAACCGCAGAAAAGGCTCCATATTAACAGTGAGTGCGATCCTCCTTATTACTTATCCATATTTCTCACGCTCAAGAACAAACAAGTCATGAATTCACGATCACGGGTACAAAACGATACCGCTCGGATAACGGGACCAAACACAATTCACACTATGCAGCATAGGTGGATCTCATTACAATAAGGCACTATTAACCATTCAACCGCAGAAAAGGCTCCATATTAACAGTAAGTGCGATCCTCCTTATTACTTATCCATATTTCTAGAAGAAAAAATGTCTCGGCTCCAAAAACGCAAAGCTCAACTAACACAGTTACAGAAATGAACCCAAATGGACAGACACACTGAACGTAGACGCATGCAGGGCGCGTCTCACAGTGCTGCATCGAAACAGGCACGAGTTCAAACCGAAAGACCTCGCGTCTCAGACATACAGAAACGGCAGCGAGGGGACAAAATAAATAAATGCAGACGTCTACACCGCGCATCTCAAATGCCGGAAAACAAGCAGGCAAGGCTCCAAAAAGAGAAAGCTCAACTGACCGACATACAAAAACGGGCAAGGCTCAATACAAACAATGCACGCCGTACACTACAACGGGGTTCTCACACAGCACAAGCAAATCGATTACAGCTCCAAAACAACACGTCCCAAATACTGGACATACAACGACGCGCCTCTCAAACGGCACAAGCAAAACATACACGTCACGGACATCAACGCCAGACACCTGCTAAACGCTTGCGTTAGCTGACAACGCGTTCAATAATGAGTCCACTATTCAGGAAAATTTATTAGGATTAATGAATGTCATTTGCAATCATTGTCATTCACTTAACTTCCCTAAAGAAACAACTAGCAATACAAGTAATGAATTTACACGTTGTTCTCAAATGGGTCAAATTAGACTGCCTCCTTTACATTCATATCCTGAATATCTACAGAAGCTTCTAACTAACAATGTACCTAAAAGTAAAAACTTTATGAATTGCATTAGATCCTACAATAGTTCATTTGCTTTTGCATATAACCGGAGTAAATATCAGGCCACCAAAAGGCAATGGCCCATACTGCTTTCGCATATGTGCACAAATACTGCATCGCATTGGAACAGTGCACCCTGAAACAAATCAACAACGCAAATATGCACAAATCTACATCCTACATCCAGATGACGCAAACTATCAATCAAAGTGCTGCATCGCAACAGGCACGGATTCAAAACGAAACACCTCCCGTCTCAGACATACGTTAACGGCAAGGAAGGCTACAACGGGCTTCTCACACAGCACAGGCAAATCGATTACAGCTCCAAAACAACACGTCCCAAATACTACACATACAACAACGCACCTCTCAAACGGCACAACCAAAACATACACCAGGAAAATTCATTCGGATTAATGAATGTCATTTACAATCATTGTCATTCAGTTCACTTCCCTAAAGAAACAACTGGCAATACAAGTAATACATTTACACGTTGTTGTCAAAAGGGTCAAATTAGACTGCCTCCTTTACATTCATATCCTGAATATCTACAGAAGCTTCTAACTAACGATGTACCTGAAAGTGAAATCTTTATGAACTGCATTAGATCCTACAAATCGGTATCCACTATGAACATTAACGGTGGCACTGCACGTGACATCCGTCTTGCAAAACTGTTAATTATTGATGAATGTACAATGGCATCCAGTCACTTACTCAACACCATTCATAAACTTCTACAAACGTTTATGAATAATAATATTCCCTTTGGAGGAAAGGTACTTTTATTAGGAGGAGATTTTAGACAGTGCTTAGCTATTCTTCCACATGCCATGCGCTCAGCTATTGTTCAGTGCACCTTAAAATACGCAGACAATTGGCATTGCTTTCAAAAGATACAGTTAGTACAAAACATGCGATGTCCAGAATCAGATCATAACAATTGCTTATTACAACTGGGAGATGGTACACTCACCAATACAGATGGACTTCACCCAGATATTATTACAATTCCTCAAGCCTTTATCTGCGACGACTTAGTTACAGACAGATTTGGAACAGCAATCTCATTAGACCAAATGCCCCTTTTAACACAACGCACTATATTATGTCCAAAAAATATTCATGTGGAAAACATAAATACCCAAGTCATTCCATTACTTCCTGGAGAGACACAACTCTTTCTAAGCTCTGACAAACTTGACTCTGATCACGACAATAACCATCTTCATTGACATTACAAGTTCTGACCTGGAATTACCTTTTACACTTAAACGGCGTGTACAAAGAAATTTTCCAATAAACCTTTACGCTGTGCCACACACTTTATTGTTTGCTTTCTATTTGCATCATGTACACCTTCACACTATTCTATATCTCATTCATACATCACGCTCTTTGTCATTCCCAACACCAGGGGTTGGCGAGCGAAGCGAGCAGGGGGCGGAGCCCCCTAGTGTCACGCTATTACAGTAAGTGCTTGTTATTTTCAGCTCTTAGGGTGGCCAGGCAGACATCTCAACATTTCTTTTTGACTCCTTTCATTTCCTTGAACAACAACACTGTCTTAGATGAGTAGCACAGCTAGTTAAAAGATAATTGTCTGTGTGTCTGTCCAGTCGCTATGTCTCTGTCATTCCAGCAGATGCATTTTATTACAACAAATGTTTGTGATACACCATCTGTTGAAATGACAAATACAATGTATTTTTACCACATGATTACAAAATACATTCCAATAGAGGGTGCACTGCAAAGGATAACGCTGAGGTCTACGTTTATTACTTGGATTTCAACCTGTCTCATAATGGTAGTACAGCTAGTAGTAATAATTATAATAATAATAACAGTGCCTTTCGTGGTACATAAGGACGCTCTACAATGTAGTAAAATAAAACAAAACACCAGAATGTAGACAAGAGAGTAAATAAAAAAGTAAAATATAAAAAATATGTACATGCATATGTATAAATATTTACAAACATGCATATAGAAATATAGAAGTACGCATACAATGTATATAGTAAGCCAGGAAAATAGAAAAAATAAAATTTAGTAGATGCTTTGGAAGGTTAAAAGTGAGGATGAGTGAAGATGGTTTGTCTGTAAAAGTCTTAAACAGAAGTTCTTTTATTTGATGGCAGTTCCACAATTACTAACACAATACTGAAATCTCTAACCTCAGAAGAGTTCATTTTGATTTGACTGAACCCCCCCAATCCCACCATCACAGTTTTCAACAAAGTGAAACACTTTCATACAGTGTCAGTTTGTGTCGGATAACTTTGTTCATTAGAAAAATTAAATAATTTTTAAAAATGTGTTATTTGTTCACTCGGATGCCCTTCATCTAGGCTTTCGTTGCAACAATGAGGAAATCCGGATGGAGACAAATACTTTTTCACAGCACTGTCCATATTTCTTTTTAATCATTTTAACAATAGTTTTGCTGTATTTGATCTGATGGGACGAGCCATTCTCCAGTTGTGCTGCTTCCTTTGTGATCTTGTCCCTCCAGTCTGTATTCTGTCTGGTTTTGAACTTTTGCTTTTAATTAAGGATTTTTGTTAATTAGATTTTGGACTGTGTCCTTCTTTTATATTCTTTAAGTTATTTTTTATTTATTTATTGATCCATTTTTGTATATTGAAATTTTTTTAATTAAATCCATAAATATAAAATGGTAAGGTTGTTCATCTGCCATGCAAAAATGTTCAAACCACTGGGCTTTGAATTTTGATCTTGGTCCTAACCAAGAGCTTATGACGTGTTAGGCACTTCTGTAGCAAAAAGTTAAACGTGTGGGCTACTTTAGCAACGTAATCAGTTCTTCTCATGACAAAGGGTAGAACAGGCATGTGCTGTGGCTCACAGGTAAAGAACAGCCATGCAAGCGCGTGGCATCTGCTGAGAGAGAAGCACATTACACAAGCCAAACAGACATGCATCAGCTACAGGATACACAATGCAGGGACGTCAAACACGGACAGCTGCCTATCAGTTTGGGTCTTTACAGCAGGCTGGTCGTTTTCATCGCAACTGAAAGTCGCACACTCTAATCTCAAAATAAAGTCATCCTCAGCTCAGCGTCAAGCCAAAAATAGGAGCTGTTTCACTGACCACAAATGAGAAATGACAATACCACAGGACACTGCTGCACATACCAAAACATGAGATCAGCCTGAATATAGAGCCATTGACCAGCTCACTATCACTGTAGCCCACCGTATTGCCATACAAAGTGCACATTTCAGAAGAATTTTGTGATAAGAAGAAGGAAAAAGAAGTGCATGAACCACCTTGCTTGAAAATCAAAGGTCTGAGTGTTTCCTAGTTATCCTAAATTCTTTACTTTGTACCAGTGGTTTGGGGGTTCCCCACTCTCTCCCTCTCTGTCTCAGTGATTTTGTAGCCCTCGTGCCTTCTTTGTTGTATTTCTTTGAGGCCTCAAAACATAATTTGATCTATTTCAGAGTGTGGATGACCTAAGGTACAGGAGTATGGGACCAAACCCTTCAGGTGCTTTAGAAACAAATGAAAACCTATGTGTATATATATTTCTTTGCATGAATTTTATAGGTTTGTCTATGATCTGTGGGTATTAACTAAAAAAAAACAAGAAACAAAACAAGCATGTAGCCATGTACAGTATGGTTCCTTTGCAAGGCTGAGAATCTTGTGATAGAATGAAGGGCTATTAGTTGGTTTAATAGAATTCAGCAGAGGTGGTACTGAGAAATCCCCTGAGCACCTTTCATGGCAGGTGTATCACACAAGGAGGATTACCCAGAGCCACACAACAGCACATGCTGGAGGGATTGTTCCTGTTAGTTGGGCTGTGAGGACCAGGAAACTGCACAATGCACAAATGGAAGTCTGATCTGTAATGCTCCACTGCAACCCACGTCAGTTACATCGAATAATATGGTGATAGTTTTATAAGCTTGCCTGTAGGATTCAGGTACAATAATTTGATAGGCGTTCTCATGCACAGAGGATGAATGGTAGAACCTGAAGCAGAAATAACTGATCATACATTGCACGACTTGGATAGGATTCAAATGTGAAGTAGGTGAGAAATAGCTGGTCTGTACTTATTGTACATCAGCTCGTTGTTTGGTGGTGTTTTCCATAAGACATAGAAATCTCTAATAAATAAATATAATTTATAAAATTGATGCAATAATATACTGTTTTTGCAGTAAACAGCTTTAATGAAGTACACAATGGAACTTGGAATTTGGCAGTAAAGTTTGATTTCTCCAGTCAGTCACTACAGTATATTTGTTTTTTTTCTGGTTTTTCTTCTAAAATGTAATAAGATAACTAGAAATCTTCTGTTCAAATATTAACACTAGAATTACCAAAGCCTACGCAAAAAACTTGTAAATCCGGCCCACCTTAAATCTCTTCGCACCTCATCGTCAGCGTCTTTTGTCTTGTAAATGTGTCGATCATCAAAAGCAGCAAGCAGCTTGCTATCCCATCTACCCGCTTAATCCACATGTTTTTTATCCAGTCATTTTGCTTAAGATGTGCAAAGTGCATACTTTTTTGCTAAAACAGTATTATATACTTACTACCTGAATTATAAGCAAACACAAACAAGAAACCTCAAGCCACATGGATTGACATTTTGAATTAAAGACCAATGAATAGGAGAGCGAAATGGGTCTTCAATTCATAAAGATGGCTTATGCAACATGAATAACATACAAAAAAAATTAAAGTGGATTATTCCTGAAAAATTCCCTTCGGGTGTAAGAGGTTAAGGTTTTCAATAAAATAATAAGCAAAAAAATGTGTATGTTCATGTTTATTGTGTTTACACAGTGCAATGGAATTCTTACTTGCATGCCTCCTCAGGCTAGTGACAGTAATAAAATACCAATAAAAGTTGTACACAATTAAAAAAAAAAAAAAATGAATGCATCATTCTGAAATTTTACGACAAAGAACAACATATGAAGGAAATTATTTTTTTTTAATGTAGTGTTAAATGTAATTTTCTAACAAAAGAAAACAAAAAATGTAAAATGAATCATGGGTAATTATTTGTGTGCAATAATACGATCCTGTCTTCCTTACTGTTTCCCCCATTTAAAGGATAAGATGCACCTTAAACCACAGTCACTTTTTAGTCAGGAAAAAAAAATTGCCGCTGCATCTCTCTTGCTGTGTCATTCAGAATGGCTGAATGTACCATTAACACTGATTGTGATGACCTTTGATGGAAGCAGGCACAGGGCACTGAGAGAGAGTGCAAATTCTCAGTGGGAGATTAGCCATAAAAGAAAGGAAAAATGCATTTGAAACTTCCCCATGTGACCATGCAAAAATATAAATTCTGCATAATCTGCTGCTTCCAGCTCAGAGCATTAGGTGTTGTGAATGAAAGCTCAGAATAACTATATACAGGTATATATATAGTGTGTGTGTATACAGTGGTGTGAAAAACTATTTGCCCCCTTCCTGATTTCTTATTCTTTTGCATGTTTGTCACACAAAATGTTTCTGATCATCAAACACATTTAACCATTAGTCAAATATAACACAAGTAAACACAAAATGTAGTTTGTAAATGGTGGTTTTTATTATTTAGGGAGAAAAAAAAATCCAAACCTACATGGCCCTGTGTGAAAAAGTAATTGCCCCCTGAACCTAATAACTGGTTGGGCCACCCTTAGCAGCAATAACTGCAATCAAGCGTTTGCGATAACTTGCAATGAGTCTTTTACAGCGCTCTGGAGGAATTCTGGCCCACTCATCTTTGCAAAATTGTTGTAATTCAGCTTTATTTGAGGGTTTTCTAGCATGAACTGCCTTTTTAAGGTCATGCCATAGCATCTCAATTGGATTCAGGTCAGGACTTTGACTAGGCCACTCCAAAGTCTTCATTTTGTTTTTCTTCAGCCATTCAGAGGTGGATTTGCTGGTGTGTTTTGGGTCATTGTCCTGTTGCAGCACCCAAGATCGCTTCAGCTTGAGTTGACGAACAGATGGCCGGACATTCTCCTTCAGGATTTTTTGGTAGACAGTAGAATTCATGGTTCAATCTATCACAGCAAGCCTTCCAGGTTCTGAAGCAGCAAAACAACCCCAGACCATCACACTACCACCACCATATTTTACTGTTGGTATGATGTTCTTTTTCTGAAATGCTGTGTTCCTTTTACGCCAGATGTAACGGGACATTTGCCTTCCAAAAAGTTCAACTTTTGTCTCATCAGTCCACAAGGTATTTTCCCAAAAGTCTTGGCAATCATTGAGATGTTTCTTAGCAAAATTGAGACGAGCCCTAATGTTCTTTTTGCTTAACAGTGGTTTGCGTCTTGGAAATCTGCCATGCAGGTCGTTTTTGCCCAGTCTCTTTCTTATGGTGGAGTCGTGAACACTGACCTTAATTGAGGCAAGTGAGGCCTGCAGTTCTTTAGATGTTGTCCTGGGGTCTTTTGTGACCTCTCGGATGAGTCGTCTCTGCGCTCTTGGGGTAATTTTGGTCGGCTGGCCACTCCTGGGAAGGTTCACCACTGTTCCATGTTTTTGCCATTTGTGGATAATGGCTCTCACTGTGGTTCGCTGGAGTCCCAAAGCTTTAGAAATGGCTTTATAACCTTTACCAGACTGATAGATCTCAATTACTTCTGTTCTCATTTGTTCCTGAATTTCTTTGGATCTTGGCATGATGTCTAGCTTTTGAGGTGCTTTTGGTCTACTTCTCTGTGTCAGGCAGCTCCTATTTAAGTGATTTCTTGATTGAAACAGGTGTGGCAGTAATCAGGCCTGGGGGTGGCTACGGAAATTGAACTCAGGTGTGATACACCACAGTTAGGTTATTTTTTAACAAGGGGGCAATTACTTTTTCACACAGGGCCATGTAGGTTTGGATTTTTTTTCTCCCTAAATAATAAAAACCATCATTTAAAAACTGCATTTTGTGATTACTTGTGTTATATTTGACTAATGGTTAAATGTGTTTGATGATCAGAAACATTTTGTGTGACAAACATGCAAAAGAATAAGAAATCAGGAAGGGGGCAAATAGTTTTTCACACCACTGTATATATATATATATATATATATATAATATATAAATATGTGTGTGTATTGTATGTGGTGACCACCAGTAACTGCCAATAACCACACTGCAACATGGTAAAACTAAATATTTTTGTAATAAAAAATAAATTGGACTAGTCATTATAAGTATTTATCATTGCATGTGTAAAACCATGGTGGTTCATTGGTTAGTGCTGTTACCTCACAATTCAGGAAGATTAGGTTTAAATCCTGGCCAGTCACCGTCTCTCAGTGTAGAATCTGCATGTTCTCCCCAAAGCTTTTCTCTACATACTATTCTGTCCCTCAGCCTCTCAAATCTGGGTATACTCACTCACACCAGAGTAATCTTGTCACCAGTGAATGTAGCCTAAAAATCTTTAAGATGTCAGAAAGTACCCAAATACTTGGAGAAAATCTAAATAGACAACGGGGAAAAAATTTACTGCCCACAAAGACCATGACCAGTCCAGAGGCTGAACGGCAGAACTGTGGAGGTACAAGCAAAATTGACTAACCACTGTGTCACAATGATAAACAGTTTCAACAAAATTAATTTCAAGTTTATTTCTAATTGCCAGAGTGCACAATGATGTCTATGATGACTTTTTGGATGAGCTGCATTAGACCAATGCTTATTTTTATGCAGGCTTTTTTCCCAAGCTTGTACATTATCATTATTATTATTAATAGTAGTAGTAGTATTTTTGTTGTTGTTTCAACAAAGCTTATAGTTAACAGTCCATAGTAGTATCGTGTACATCACCTCATGGACTGCTCTAACTTGAAAACATCACAGTACACAAAGGCGCACTTTTGAATATGAACACTGTCATTAAAGATAATTGATTACTCTTATTCTGAGTTGCTTCATTTGAACCATATGACATGACTCTATGCCATCTTCATGTCTCTTTAACATATAGTAAGATCTTTATAGCTACATAATCGCATTCATTGGAGCATGCCTGTATGAGGCAGTGTTCAGTTTGTGTTTTTTGAGTATGATAGATTTTTGCCAGCTATGTGTAAAATGTAAAAAGTAGACAAAAGATAAAGAGAGGAAATGGTTATGTAGTTTTTTTTTTTGTTTGTTTTTTTATCTTTTTTTTTCCCCAGATCCCATTCTTTTGTCTATGGTACACGATGACCTACATACTACCTCCTAAACTATCTACTCACTGGCTCTGTCATTTTAGAAGAGATGTGGAGTGCTGAAACAAGTATTGAAATAACTACACTACTAATGTTTCCATTTTCTGAACTCGCTTTTCTGTTTCACTCATCATACTCACTCATAAAATGCTGACTAAGATAACACCCCAATCATTGAAATGATGAGAGAAAAGCCATAGGCTCTGTACATGGAAGTAATCTGCAAACTCCACAAAAAACACATTGACCAGACAAGAATTTGAATCAAGGTCTTTCGAGATATGAACCAGCAGTCTTTCACATTATGCCAGTGTGCCAGAGAAATGTAACAAGTGCTCGAGTTTATCAAGCAATCTGTGTGTGCTCACTGTATAGTTTCATTGCTGCTAATATATGCAGAATATATTCTCTTGCTGTACCACTTTGCTCTGCATTCTATGGACCTCAGTCCAAATAATTGCTCTGTGGCAGTGTTCCAGAGCTGTAAACCAGAGACCTCCAGGCTACAAAGATGCAATGACAACCACCCCATCAACATCCTCACATCACTCTTTAGATGGAATAGCTGACAAACTGCAAGTGTCCTGCTTCCATGTGTGACGTTAGGCTGACTGAGCTTTCTCTCAGGCCCCACCACTCCTATGTGTTACACCAGATGGTTGCATTATGTCACACATACACTCACACTCGCTGCACAAATTATTATGAACGCCATAGTATACAAATACTGAGTATGGCCTTCGCTTTGCTCTGAAAACAGCCTCAGTTCTTCATGACATGGATTTCACATAATGTTGGAAACATTCCTTTGAGATTCTGGTCCATCTGACATGATTGCATCATGTAATGTCTGTTTGTTTCAGCTGAACATTCATGCTGCAAATCTTCCATTCTACCACATCCCAAAGGTGTTCTATTGGATTCAGATCTGGTGACTGGGAAGACCACTGAAGAACACTGAACTTATTGTCATGTTCATGAAACTGGTTTGAGATTACTTTTGCTTTTTTATTTTTTACTTTTGCATGGCGCATTATCATGCTGGAAGTTGTCATTAGAAGATGGGCAAACAGCAATGGACGGATGCACATCATCAGCAACAATACTCAAATAGGCTATCGCAATCAAATGATGATTGATTGGTATTAACAGACCCAAAAAAAATTCCCACACCATTATTCCACCACCACCAACCTGGACTGTTGACACAAGGCAGGTTTGGTGCATGGATTCATGCTAATGGCACCAAATTATGAGTGTGCCTCAGCAGAAATTGAGATTCATCAGAACAGCCTACATTTTCACATTCATCAACTGCCTGGTGCTTGTGAGCCTGGGCCCATTGTAGCCTCAGCTTTCTGTTCTTGGCTGACATGATCTTCTGCTGTTGTAGCCCAGCCGACTTAAGGTTTCACATGTTGTGCATTTTGAGATTCTTTTCTGCTTACTACAGTTGTATAGAGTAGTTATCTGAGTTACAGTAGCCTTTCTTTTTACCTCTAAACCTGTTGGGCCCTTCTCCTCTGTCTCCTCACATCAACAAGCTGTTTCTGTCAGAAAAACTGCCACTCACCAGCTGTTTTTTTTTGTTTTCTGAGTAAACTTTAAAGAATGTTTTGCATGAAAATCCTAGGAGAACAGCAGTTGGAGAAATACTTAAACCAGCCCATCTGGCACCAACAATCATGCCACAGAGATCACATTTTTTCCCATTCTGGTGTTTAATGTAAACATTAAAGGATATGCTTGGTATTTTTCAAGGTGACGTTATTTTTTCACAAACATCGTGTACTGTATATGCATTTGCCACATGAAACTGTGTACATTTCAAAAAAAGTCTTGCCCTCCCTGCCCTTCATGGGACATGAAGCAACACCAGAAAAATAAAAGCTTAAAAATGTACTAAATATGTTGGTTTTTCAAGCCAAGAAAGTTTTCGAGCATTGATCCATGTCTTCAGATTGCACACATTGTAAAATATCTTACATGTCCTTTTTTGGACAAGAAAACACCAATATTATGAGATTTGTCCATTTTAAAATATAATCAGCTGCGCACACTCACTCCGCACTTGTCTTCTTCCACAGTAACCTTTCACTCATAGGGGTGTGGTTTCCTCTTGAAAGACAAAATCACAATAAACTTTTCTTGCCAAGTGCTTTGTATCCTGTTGATTTACTTCCGCATTTACACAAGAACTCCTTCTTCTATCTCACAAGCAAATAGAAAATGCATACTTACCTCAAGAAATATATTACAAAGAATATGCAATACAATGATTATTTCCAGGTCCCTTTTAATGTCACAAGCATGTGTCAGAAAAAACGGAAGGCATGTTTTCTTATATTAAAACTTTTACTGCTTCAGCATAAATGTATTCGGCTTTTATTTTCCAATTGTCCTCTGTTATAAAATGCCTGGGTGGGCAAAATATTCTTTAAAATTTATGGAAAATGTTTAACTTTAGAACACGATTTTACATGGCAAATACATAAATACCATGTTTGTGAAGAAATAACTTCATCTTGAAAACTACTGAATTCATCCTTTAACTGAGGCTCCGGGCCTGTATCTGCATTATTTTTATTCATTGTGCTGCTGCCAAATGATTAGATAATTACATGGATAAGCACTTGTACAGGTGTCCCTGTACTGTATATATTTACAATGTATGTCATACAGTGCCTTGCGAAAGTATTCGTCCTTCTCTGTGTTTGTCCTGTTTTGTCGCATTACAACATGGAATTAAAATGGATTTTGGGGGGGTTAACACTATTTGATTTCCACAATATGCCACTTTTTAGGTGCAAAATATTTTTATTGTTACACGAACAATAATTAGGACAACAAAAACAGCAATCATGGGTGTGCATAGGTATTCATCCACCAAAGTCAATACTTTGTAGGGCTACCACCTTTTGCTCCAGTTTCAGCTGCAAGTCTCTTATGGAATGTTATTAGAGTAGCACTTCTAGCCACTGGGAATTTGTACCCATTCCTCAAGGTAAAACTGCTCCTATTCCTTCAAGTTACATGGGTTGCATTGGTGTACAGCAATCTTCAAGTCATACCACAAGTTCTCAGTTGGACTGAGGTCTGGGCTTTCACTGGGCCATTTCAAGACATTTAAATATTTCCTTTTACACCACTCCGGTGTAGCTTTAGCCGTATGCTTAGGGTTATTGGCATGCTAGAAGGTGAACAGTCATCTCACAGTCTCAAATCTCTAGCAGACTGAAACAGGTTTTCCTCAGGAATTGCACAGGATTTCGTGCCATCCATCTTTCCTTCAAGCCTGACTAGTTTTCTTGTTCCTGACAATGAAAAACATCCCCACAACATGATACTGCCACCACCATGCTTCACTCTGGGAGTGCCCCCAGGGTCACGGGAAGTGTTGGGTTTGCGCCACACATTGCGTTTCCCATGATGGACAAAAAGTTCATATTTAGTCTTGTCTGAACAGAGAACTTCATTCATATGTTTATAGAGTCCGCCACATGCTGCTGGGCATACTCCAAACATGTCTTATTTTTTTTTTCTTAAGCAATGGGTTTTTTCTGGCCACTCTTCCATAAAGCCCTGCTCTGTGGAGTGTCTGCCTTAAAGTGGTCCTATGGATACTCCCATCTTCACTGTGAATCTTTGCAGCTCCTTCAGTGTTATTTCCTTGGTGTCTTTCTTGCATCTCTGATTAATGCCCACCTTACCCAGTTTTGGTGGGCAGCTTTTTCTCTTATCAGGTTTGCAGTTTTTATGATACATTTAATGGTGCTCCATGGGATATTCAAAGGGGGAATAAATACTTTCAAAAGACTATATACAGTATATATGTGTATATGTAGTATCTCACCTTCTCATCTGCTTTTCCTGGTGCAGGTCAACATTGTAATAATCATATTATTCAACAAAAGTATCATACAGGCAAGCACATATGTGTTTGACTACTTAACCCAGGATTATAAATAATTTTGGTTACCATTTCTTCTACAATCTAGCATTTGTTATTTTATTCAAAAAATGTACATGGCAAACAGGCTACTAATGTAAATGTGACTTTAATATGATATGTAAAGTTTAAAAAAAAAACATAGTAAAGAAAAATTGGAGAGCTGATCTTTTACAAATAGAACAGACTCCACTGCCCCAAAGCAAAACACACCTGAGAAATGTTAACAGGGTTAAAGTTAAAATGCAAGAGAATTCACTTGAGCTCCATATGCTCAAAGCATAGAATTATTCAACTCAAAATTATATATCGAGCTCATCTGTCTCGCTTAAAACTGTCCAAAATGTTTCCAGGGCAAGATCCAACCTGCGAACGCTGCAACCAAGCTTCTGCCTCACTGGGTCACATGTTTTGGGCCTGCACCAAATTAACATCATTTTGGACCAAAATTTTTAAGTGCCTTTCAGACAGCCTTGGGGTCACAATCCCTCCTAACCCATTAATAGCTGTGTTTGGTGTTCTTCCAGATGGATTTGAAGTGGAGAAGAACAAGCAAACTGTGATTGCATTCACTACACTTTTGGCACACAGACTGATTTTGTTAAATTGGAAGAATCCTAACTCTCCTCTAAGTCAGTGGGAAACCGATGTTTTATGTTATTTGAAATTGGAAAAAATCAAATTCTCAGTTAGGGGATCTGTACAGATTTTTTTCAAAACCTGGCAGGATCTAATCAATAATATTTTAGAATAAGAAGAAATAATTATTCCCGCATTTCTTTTCCTTCTCTATTTATCTTTTTCTGCCCTATTAAACTCAATAATTTAGGCATGTTTACAAGCCTTAAATTTTACTCCTTAGGCAATGCTCTCCTTCTCAGGGGTGGGGTTTGATTTGTTTTCAATCCTATTTTTTGTAAAAATTGATCTATATGTACCGAATGATTACAATAAAATTAATTAAAAAAAGCTAAAATGCATAACAGAACTTAATGAAATGAGACAATGTTTTAGCAGTTTTACAATTAACTCTCAAAGTAAGCCTCGCTACAGACTGGTGTGTAAAGCAGTGGGTATTCAATTTACTATGTGAAAGGAAAACGAGGTTTGTATGACAAATGTAAAGTGCTGATTATAGGAGCTTGTCCGGAGCAAAGAACTAACGAGAGCTTAGTTTGAGGTGCTAAACCCAGTTCAATACTTACAACTGCCCTCTGCAACTGGATTTTGAACTTCCTAACTAAACGACATCAGCATGTGGCAGATTGGCAGCCTTACATCATTTACGCCGATCCTCAACACAGCCAATTAAAAACGAACGGTTACAAAGCCATGGTTCCGATTCAGAATTGCGGTCAGAAGATCCGGGTCTCACCTATTTTTTCAATGGTCTTATTTACGCATGCTTCAACTATCCGACCATTCTGAAGCGGAAGAGAAGAACTCGCTTTCCCAGAGGGCATTGCGGCAGTCATGAGGTTGCGTCATCGAGTACACCCGGACTGACGCTTCCCGCGAATTTTATCCAGGCAGGATGAGCGCTAGAGGAGACAGACCAGCTTAGCTCCCGGGAGGGCGAGATGGGCAGAGGAAAGAAGAGGTGGGACTGATCTATTGGGGGGCGGGGGGAAAGATGCTGGCTTTACTGAGCTGCGAAAAGGAGATATTGTAGTCATTCTACGCCTTTTTCGAGGACGTGGCTGGATCGCAGGGACTGCGGGAAACGATGAGATGCATCGTTAGAACGGAACGAGAAAAGCACGCGCACACCTGCAGGGAATTCAAAAGCCAACATCTTCGTCAGTTCTAAAAGGTGGAGGAACTGGAGTCGCTCGTCATTCGGCGGTTTGTCAGAATGCAGCGTTGACTCATCGTGGCCTAAAGCCGAAGCGGGCTGAGTGCGTGCATGTTTCGATTCATTTATTTTAAAAAAACGCATATTATACACTTGTTAGTAGACACAAGACTGGGACTTACGGTCGTTTTTTTATTTTTAAAACGCCTATCGACATACTTCTGTTAAGAATAGGAAAATGTTTATTTTTCATTATACTGTTTGGAGCTTAAAACGATCTTAACCGTTGGACTTGTAGCTGTTTAAGACAGTGTAAAGGGGGACGTATTTTTACGAAGGTAGGAAAAATGCCTGCACGTGTATGAATAAAAACGAGCGGGTGTCGCGCGCCTGACTGCGGCCCCTCAGGATGCACGTGCCCAAGACATACGAGATACTGCTCAAAATTGATTTAAGTAAGGTAATAAACGTACATATAGTTATTATGCAGCGTGGATTTGTGTATAGGTAAGTGTATAGCTCGCGTTCTGTAATAAAACAAGAAGTGTGGACGAGTGTGTGGGCGCATCGCGGTGAACTGTTGTGGAATAACCAGCCGGCAGAGATGCTTCTAGCGCCAAGTTCTTAGGTGGACGCTGGGTGCTGATCGCTTTCAGCTGCCATCACCTTCGCTTCTCCAGATACTTAACTGTAACAGTGTAATAAATGCAGCCCTACGGGCTAGTTTTAGGTCATGCAAGGAAAAGGGCAGCTCTGACTGATTTGGGCGGGGTTTCTCTCCTGCCTTTCACGAGTTGGGGGTTCTCGTCGGTTGAAGATGAGGCAACGAGAGGGATCTGCAGACAGGAGCCTCTGTGATGCGGCCGGCGCCCACCCCTTCCAACACCAGGGTTCTGGCTGAGGTAGTAGTTTGTGCTGTTGGATGGGTTGTGACATTGCCCACTATGGAGATAACTGCGCAAGCTACTGCCTTGCCAGAGCTGGTGATCAGCTGCAGTCCTGCTCTCTCCCAGTGGGTAATCCTTTTGTCTGCTTGGCACGAGAGAGTTCACTAGAAGGCCACGGTGCCGTAGCTTCCCTAAAGACTACATCAGCAGGCCTGCGTCATCCTGTCTTTTTTTTTTTGTTTTATACATTTTTGTAGAAGCACCTTTGAAATAAATAATATGCTTTCAGGATCACTGCAAGATTTCTGTATTTTGTTCTTAAATTTCATGTAAGCTCTCTTGACAGTATTGTATGTGGAAGTGACAGGCATTAGGGAGCCTGGGAGTCTGCTGATCAAGGGGTGAAAGGATCATGCAATACCAAAAGCTTGTTTTTTGAATTGTCATTAATTTACATTAAACATAATTGGTTTGCATTTTTCATCCTGCATAGAGCTTTAAACTATGGTGCAGCTATTTTTTCATGGCCTCCTGTGTCCTTACAGTGGCATTTTAGGTGCCAGCATTGTTAAAAAGGTTCACTCTACAAACGTTTCAGCTCTACACATATGCATAATTTATTCAGAGCCTTTGTTAGAGCCATTTTGCTCTCCAGCTCTCGGCAGTGCCACAGCAGTCCAAAAGGAGATTTTGACACCTCTGCCCTTGAGCAGCAATTCCCAGATGTATTACTGAGGGGCTGTTTCAATTTATTTTCATACCAATGGAAGCATTCATTTAACTTTTCAGATTTATGTATTTAAATATATCATTTTCCTTTTTCATCTGTACAGTATGTAATAATGAAGACGTGAGTTGAATGTTCTGTGAGATCAAGTGTAATATTTGAATTCTGTTAGGCCAGAATAAAAAAAAAAAAAAAAACTTGTCAGAGGGACGCAGAGCTGCCTATCCAGTCTAGTCTTAAGAAACCTTATTCTTTCAACCTTTTTTTGCCAGGATAATTTTTTATTCTTGTTTAGCTATTTGTGTTTTGATCAGAAGTGGTACATATTTCTGAATATTATTAAGAGTCAAATTGAGGTTCAAATAATTGTTAACCGCATAGCTGACTTGCAGTTTATTGCTGGTGCTGCAGCTCTCTCTGATTGTGTTATATCTGTCTCCTCATTCTCTTGGGCAGTTGAGCTGTTTGAATTCCTGCTTCTAATATTTATCTGTGCACTGTTGCCAATATTTGTGCTTTTCATAGTGCTCTCAGTGCTTTGAGAAATACTAATCTAGTCCAGGCAGGTTGTTGGGGTTTTACATAGACGCAGTGCATCAATTTGTAATGTTTAGTAGTGTAAACTAATAAAGTGTGTCAGTGAACAAATAATCAATGTGAAGCCTCATAAGGTTGTGAGTTGAAGCAATGTCAGTAAGAAATTATCAATGCAAATATGAATAATTGACTGTACTGGTTAACTGCCAAACATTTTTGTAGATTTGTGCAGTATGCATAAAAACAGCAAACACATTCCTTCCATATGCTGTATGTCAGTTTTGCTGTGGTTGTTGATTGAAGTAATTTGAAAACAATAAGGTATTTCTTAAAATGTTTTCGCCAGGATTGTACATTTCAAAGTTTTTCTTTGGTCAAGAAATTAGAACTTAAAACTAATGCTTGGTGCTTTCTGACATTAATGCATATTTTTCTGTAATATAAATGCAAGGTCTGGTGCGAAGTTGCCATTTAGCAAATTGAGCATGTCGTGTGACAGGCATTAAATTTGCCATTTTTATTGCTTGTAATTGTACAGAGTGAGTATCACAAAGTGGGCTGTTGACATCTGGTAGAATTCCCTTGAATACAAATAAAAAAAAAAAAAATGCAAATGTGCTTTAAATTATAAATACATTATTGAGAGATGCCTTATTGTTCTCACACTAAGTTGTTAGAAAAGGTACTTTTAAAATATGACATTTGCTTGTTTTCAGTTTTAGTTTGCAATCATCCTTGCAAACAACAAGTAGAATTACAACTTGTGAGAGAGTGGCTTTTTTAGTTTTCTTTAGCCACTGCAGTCAAAATTTTGAAAGTAGAAAAATTAGGGAAGAAGGTTTTTTATTTTGCTTTGTCTAACATATGGCTTCAGAGAAAAAAAAATCTTCATGTATCTGTGTGGCACTTGTGCCTACAGGTAAATTCTGTTTTTATAATTTTATTTGCACAGTGATGTATTTTTTACAGACATAAAAGAACATTAATAACATCCAGAAATTGTATACACTCTAAGTACATTATAGAAAAAAGTAATAAAACATCTTTGTTCAGTATCTTGTGTTATGTACCCATTATTCATTGTGGTGAAATTAATTTAATCTGTTCTGAAATAAATTGGTTCCAAGCAATGAAAGTCTTGCAAAAATTTACAAGGTAAGGGTCAGATTTGGGTTGTGCCAGCAGATATCTTAACAGTGCTGTAAATGCATTTAGCATTTTTATGAATAACATAACTTCCAATTTGCATGTCTGCATGCATAGTTTGCTTTTCACTGTTTAAATCCTGTACTATTGCTTTGACATTCTTTTGAGGATGGATATGATCATCTATGCAGTCCTGAGTAACAACAGATTTACAAGTGATCATTTTATGTAGCCCAGTTTTTTTTTTCCTCCCGACTGGCAGCTAGCAACTGAAAGTAAGTTACTTTTGCTGAATTAACATTCCCGTATAAGGTCTGTTTTTCGCAGCAGAAATTGGGAGTGCATTAATGACAAGGGTTAGCAGCCACACTGTGATATTGCTGCTTCCATGAACGATGGCCTGTTTCTGCTTTAACCTTCAGCTATTCCACCCTTCTTAAAAATCTGTTAGCGAGCGGAATAAATGGAAGAGTGAGAGGTTCATGGCAGTACAGACAATAGCTTTGGATTTGGCAGCTTAATGCAGGTAACCTAACATGCTTCTCTTTATTTTTTTCCAAGGCTTTGCAGTGCAGTTTAAATCCTCTGTCAAAGCTAGAAATTTTTTAGGAGAATAAAATCCTGCCCTGGTTCATTTAGTAGTGTAAAGCTGTTTTCTGTCAGGCTGTGGCTTGTCTAATAATAGCAATTGATTATGCCAGACTGGTAATTGTTACCAGAACATAAGAACTCAATGCCTGTCCCTTTATCAAGGCAGGGGTTCTGATGTGAAATAGTCTACATTCTCATGATTCCAAAATTCTCTTGTTGTTAATTGCATATTTTGTCTTTTTTATATTTAAGTAAAGCTTTCTGTGCTTCTCTCACATTGACTTTATTCTAAGGTAGTAAGGCTGGTTTAGATTTAGGATTTAAAATGAAAATTTTGGGGTTAAGGATTTGCAAAAAATATTTATTTAAAATTGGTGCTAAAAAATTTTTTGGACTCATCTGAATAGTATGCCTCATGCATTTTGTTACATTTTATCCAGATGTGTGCATTGTTACAGATTTGTGTGTAAACATTTTAAATGGGACTTCACCAATAGAAATTTCAAACTAAAGGATTAGAACTACATAACTGATTCCTTAGTATTTGATTGTGGTGACACACTGTGTGTGGGGGGTTTTCTTTTTTTTTTTCTTTTTTTTTTTTTCTAAAATTAGCTGCCAGCTTTATCAGGTCGTACTACATTAATTAATACTGTTGAGTGGGTGTAGAGAGTGTCATGTAGAGATATCAGGGAGTCAAAAGACTTAAACAGCCAAAAGTTAGAAAATCCTCTAGAAAAGTAAACATTTATTTTTAGACAAAAATCCATATTCTGAATAAATTATGCTAGCAACCATTATCAAGGCCCTTAACCTGAAAATTGCTCCGGGATGCTGTACAATGGCTGACCCTGCGCTCTGACTTCTAAAGGTTATGAGAAAAGACGGTTTCCCCTCAGGATTAATACAGTATAAAAGTATATCAAAATCAAAAAAATCTTAATGTTTTGCATGTATCTTTATGATTATCATATTGTTTCTTTTGAATCATGCAGGAGTGTCGGAACTCATAGGCAACAGGTAAAAAACAACAACCTACATCAGAAATGAACTCCATTGTGTTGGTGAACAGTTCTAACAACCCTGCTGAAGATGGGCATTCTGGTGTTTTGTGGTAGATGTGCAAACCTCAACATGGAAGACAATCGTGACTCTGTTTTCAACGTCACTGTGTCCTTGCATAGAAGCTTCATTAACTGCTATGCCTATGCACAAATCTCTCCTGCTTTGAACCTTACCTCTCAAAAGATCAAATAAGATGTCTGTTGTGAGTGCATGATTGTTTTGGTCCAGGAAGAGGACTGGCAGCAGTTACTGTAACAACACTCATTAAGGTGCTTAGGAAAATTCAGTGTTCTGGGGTTGTAGGCTGTCATTACATACACACACACACACTCGTTCATAGAATTGGCAAATAACCTAGCCTGTGTGTTTCTGTTGATGTAGTTTGAAAACTGGAGTTCTTGGAGGACATCCTACACAGGTAAATAACACATGGACCACAATCATGCAGCAGCAGCACTGTCTATTTTGCTGTCTGGTGCTCACTGTATTTTTTTCATAGCTGTTGTATAGATTTAAAGTCGCTTAACAGATTGGATGACATCAAGGCAATAATTCAAGTTTGATTTGATTTGCTGTCTAAGTGCTTATTTGAATGACCTTGTAATGTCTGACTCTGAGCTGTAGTCGATGTATGGGATGTTGCACAAATGCTGCACAGATAAATACTTAAAATAGTTCTTTTGGCTAGTCGTTCAGGGCTTTCTGAAAAAATTTTCATTCTGTGACTAGTAATAACTTCAAAAATATGAGTTATGTAAACTTCAGGGACTTAGTTAACAGATTTGTAAGTTGTTTATTAAATATTTTTGTAATTTGTCACTCAGAAATAACATGGATGATACATTGTTATTTAAATTAGTAGACATCAAATACATACTTTTTAACACCAAACTAACTGCATTATCATGT
This sequence comes from Erpetoichthys calabaricus, assembly GCF_900747795.2. Taxonomy (NCBI): domain Eukaryota; kingdom Metazoa; phylum Chordata; class Cladistia; order Polypteriformes; family Polypteridae; genus Erpetoichthys; species Erpetoichthys calabaricus. The sequence goes on along the minus strand of NC_041394.2, from coordinate 191,914,552 downwards.
ACTTGTAAAAGGAGCCCAAAAAGGCATGTAGTGTCTCAGTAGCTTTCACAGACAGCAGAGTCCAATTCAAATGCTGTAAAAGTGGCATTGATTGAAGTTCAGTTGTTAATTGTTTGTTGTGGAGGATCTGTGACTTATTGTAGTTCAGATTTTTTAAATATAACGTTTTTGAAAGAAGTTCTGAAAGGAGAGTTAAAATCGTTTGAAGCATCGAGGTGAACTTATTGACTGCAAAGCCACATGATGGAGAGCAGGTGTGGTGCTAATAGAGTGAGAAGAATGCTTAACTGTGTTGTGCAGATAATGCAGTTGGTTTTAGTGCAATGTAAATTCAGAGTACATATCTGTTCACGCTAAGCTTGTAGAGCAACACTTGTGTAAGTTCTTTAATCTGCATTCATCTTAAGTTACTTTTTATGGTTAACCTCAGACAGCAGAAGATGCAAGCTTGTGCAGCTTGCGGTGTACCATCCTGGCATGTCACTGATTTGTACTGGGAATCTGTTACCATCATCTGTTAGACGTCTAAAACAGGAAATTATCCAAAATATGAAATTTGAAGTGACCTCTCAAGACGAGCAGAATACTTCTGTTTTATGGTAGATGAGTTTGCAAATTTGCCAGTGCCTTTTAATGGGAGATATTAAAAAAAAAAAATTGTACAGTGCATCTCTGTTAGTAAAGTTAATTTTCATTCATATTTCTAACACAATTTCTTAAATGCAAAATTTCAACAAGATCAGTCTTCTGGGACCAGGGTTTCATGCAGACACGATAAGGGTAGTAAGTGTTTTTCACATTATATATTAAAGCACCCAAAATATAATTGTTTTATTACCTTCAAAGTTTGTTTTGATAACGTTTTGTAGCCTATGAGTTATAATTGGGATTAAATCTAGAGTTTAATTTTTTTGGTGGTTTAGCAGGACAGCATTTGGATTGTAGATTATAGTGCATTAGACTGGTATGGTCGTGTTTTATGATGCAAGCCAAATTTTTTGTGAGCTTTCATATGGTGTATAATTTAAGACCTGTTTGGCATGAATTACAAAAGGGAAAAAATAGATTATGCATCTAGCTAGCGCCTCGCTTCAAGGCTGCATGACTGTAGATTTGATAGCCTAAGAGGCCTTGCATTTGAAGAGTAATATTTATGATCTATTAACCTGATAATTCAGTATGTGATGCTTTCGGTGGGTAAGATGTATACTAAACAGTGGTAAAGGCATATTGAGCGTAAAGGTTAGGACTGATAAAAGATAAATGATATCAAGATCCCTTTTTAAAAAAAAAAAAAAAAAAAGTGCCAAGTTTAAATTACTAACTAGTGCACACCCCTATGCATTGCATATCATCTTTCATCTAGTGTAGTTGAATTGGAATGAAATTATTATGTTTAACACAGATTGATAATTATTAGGTTATGGTGAATACAGCTGGAAAACAAACTGCAAAAATTTCTAGTAGTGCTTACCTGTGATGAAAGCCTGTGTCTACCTCTGCTCTTTGTAGATTGATTGGCTGGGTAATTTTGTTCATGTTAGCATGTTTTTTTACATAAAAATACTGTAATTCATAGTGCATGTGGCAATTACAGTATATTGCTAGACAATTTTTGTTTGCATTGAACAATTTTAACTGAATGAGTAAGCCAACTGTTTCTTAAATTCTCTCAAAATGAGAATACTTTTAGGGCAGCATGAAGATGCAGTAGTTAGAGTAGCTACCTCAGACCTACTATCCAATCCATCATCCATTCGCTGTCAGTTTGCAGCTTTGGCGTTTGTGTGGGTTTTCCTATGGGTGTTGTATTTTGCTCCCACATTCCTTAAAGGGTGTGCCACTCAGGTTAATTGCTGAGTTTAAGTTGGCTCAGTGGAAGAGTGTTGTTCCTCGTGCCTGATGCTGCCAGGATAAGCTCTACCCCATACCCTGTGACCCTGAATTGGATTAAAGAAGTTTTGGAAAGTTGCAAAGGGGTACCGAAAAAACTTTGGAATTGGTCAATAGCACAGAAATGGGGTGTAGTTATCAGCTATGCCGCTAGGTATGACATGCCCATTGTCTTGTTAATCAGTCTGCCAGGTGCCATTGTGCTGAGGTGATCCAGTATATTTCTGACATTTATTCTACTGTACAATTTGCTGGGGATCTTTGGCAATTTGATTTTCTACAAGCTTAAAAAAGTTTGTCAGGTTGTTGAACATCAAACAGATGATTGTGTTTTTCTGTGTTAATGGACTTATTAATAAAGCGGTTTGCCATGAACAGACTGTTAATCAGCAACATTACACTAAACTGCTGAGATGTTTGTGGGTAAGCATCAGGGGAAAAAACATCCAGAGCAGTGGTTCACACAAAACTGCATTTTGCACATTGACCGTGCTTCTGCACACACAGTTGCACCCAGTCAGCACACTCACCGCATTGTTCAAATAGTTTTTGAGCAAAAACAATGTGGTGGTTGGTTCACATCTCCTGCATTTGCCAAATCTCACTCCTTGTGAGTTTATATTATTTATTGTTCCTGAAGTTAAAATTGAGACTGAATGGAAGACAATTTGCTAACCTGTTGGAAATCCAGGAAAGAAGTCATAAGATGTTCTTGAGAGAGTAACTAGTGACATCATTTTGTTGGTGAGTAGCTTCAAATTTCATTGATCACATACAATTTACACAGTACAATATGCAGTGAAATGCTTAGTGGCCTGAAATCCAAGACTGCATTAGAAGAATATAAAGACAAATTGTAAATACTTTATAGGTATCAATATGCAGAAAGACATCATTATATTAAAAATATAAAAACACAACAGCTTAATATAAGGGAATTAACAATAGGGCATCATGAAGCTCTAGGCATGATCCTTGTTTAGGATGTCTTCCTCAATCTGTTTGAACTGGTCTTCAGGCAGCGGTAGCGTTTCACTAAATGCAGCATGGAGAATACTCCATTGTTGGGCTATCTCTGATAATTTTCTTTGCCCTGGCCTGCCATCATTTGATATAGATGTTGTGGAGGTTGGAGAGTGCACACCCAGTGATGTGTTCAGCTGACCATAGCTATCTTCAGAGCCTTGCAGTCCTACTGCTTGCTGCTTCCCAAACCATTGGATAATACTTTGTTAGGATACTTTCAATGATGAATTTATAGGAATTCTTTAGTATTTGGGAGGCCAGTCTAAAATTGATGAGCAATCTGAGGTTGTAAAGATATTGCTGTCACATTAGTGACAGGGCTAGAAATTGAACTCTGATCCCCAAGGAAGTGAGACAGCAGCACCAACTACTGTGCTTCCCATACTGCAGGCAAGTCCATTAGTCATTTAAAGTACAAGGTGATGGGATTGTGAACTCTGACTCGCTATGTAACTATTACCAGGTCAGTTCGCATGGCTGTGGCCATTTTGAAACAAAAATCAGAAAGTGCACAATTATTTAAGTTGGATGGTAGAGTAGTGCTGCTGCTGCCTCATGGTTGCAGCTTTCTGAGTTTAAATTCCAGGCCATGGTGTATGTTGTAAATTTGTATGTAGTTTCCATCTCCCCAAAGATGTGACTTTTAGGTGAATTGGTGATTGGCCTTGTATTTGCAAGTAGGACCTACAATCAACAGTTGAATATCAGAATGCTGTTCTGATTTGAGTAATGGTGTTTGATGAACCCGTAGTAATAATTATATACAGTAGATTTAGAAAGGATTCAGGTGTCTTCACTGTTCTTGCGTTTTGCTGTGTTGCAGCCTTGTTCTAAAATCTTTTAAATTAATTTTTTCCCTCATGTTTTATTATCATCTGAAATGTCTATTTTAGCTGGTATGAAATCTCAGCTTCAGATAACTTGTTTAATTTCATCCCAGTGATGCTTGACTGAAGCTGTTCAATTCCCTGTCTTTTTCACTTTCACCTTTTTAATATGGAACATTTTGGGGACAAATAGCTGTAACACAACACAACATTAATGATTGGATTCCATTTGACTTTGAGGTGGCTGTCGTCTTGCACCCAGAGACCTAATATTAAGGGCATACCTAAACTGCTAACAGTTTGTACGTTGGTACCCTGTAGGATGGGTATATGAACTCGTGGGATTTCTGAAGTTCAAACTGTTGCCGATCAGAGTATCCATGCAACACTCTGTGAGCTTTATCTGGATAATAAAGCTTCATGCCACAAGACAATGAGTGCTTGAAATGTTACAAAATGTCACAGCTTAACACAGTGGCTCCTTCATGCAGCAGATGTCAGTGCAGCTGTGGGCTAAAGTGGCAGCAGTTATTTTTAGAGCAAATGCAGTGGGGCACACTGACGTTAACATAGAACAGCATGTTATTTAAATTGGAAGACAAGAATTACATGACTGCTTTACATGAGGTAGGCTTGCGGGGCCAGAAGAATTTGTCAAACGAGAATACATGTCGGGGGACTACCTGTTAAAAAGTCTGTAGTGAATAGTGGCAAAATCCTACGCTGCAAAGGCTACACCCGCAGGGCTTCTTCCTAAAACACACGCCCCCAGATCCTCCAGTCCGTGCATTTCAAACTGCTGCCGAGGTATCAGAATACTTACAGATGGTGAACAAAAGACTTCACACAGTGAGAGATAACAAAAGGCTAAAATTGCTGTTATTCATTCAGTAGAACAAGACAACTGAAATTTTAATAATTTGCATGTTGTAATGAGTGCTTTGAAGGTTTTTCCCATGAGTCAGGTTAACACGTACAATGTGCTCTCTGCACACATGACACACATTTATATATCTAATAAGGATCTTGGGAGACTTTTTACATCGTATACTGACGTTTGCTGTCTGTCAGAGCAGATTAACGAGAGCACCTCTGATCTTTGCAGTTCCAAATCACCTCCCCTGCTTTGAGCATAGCCTTCATGAGGTGTGGCATTGGTTAAGAAATGTGACACTCAGTGAGCCGTCTTATTGTTCCCACCTAGTTTTAAGCAAAATTCACTCATGGTTGTCTCTAGACATATATATTAGACTGACATGAGGAGGATGTGCTGCCATTTCTACAATTACAAGGGGGCTCTGCCCCCTGCTCGCTTCGCTCGCCTACCCCCGGCATTTTGAACCCGTGCCCGCTGGGCATCCACGTGTGAGGATGACGCACGTTTAATACAGAGCGTTCACCCGTGTCACTCTGGGGGCCCCCACTGTTAATACGGAGCTCCGTCCGTACTATTATGTGGTGCATTGTGGACCACTGCAGACCCTGTAGTGTTTCCCGTTTCAGTTTGTATCTCGGTCAGTCGAGCTTTTGTTTTTGAAGCTTTTGAATTCCGGTCTTCATTATCTGTAACCTGCTGTCCATGTGTTTGGCCCCCTCATTTAACCTGTTTATGACGTTTTACTTTGCTTTCTACTCTGTCTTTCATTTCTGATCTCGCTTTATTCTGCTTTTGTTTGAATGACACCTGGGCCGTGGTGAATATATTTTCCCTTTTTCGAGTAATAATTTTCATTTGTTTGCGATATTGTGATGTTTATCATACTGTTGTTAATGCATCACTGTAATGTGATTCACCAATGCTGTATAGTTTGGACGTGTGAGGATGACGTATGTTTAATACACAGCGTTCACCCGTGTCACTCTGGGTCTCCCCACTGTTACTACGAAGCTCTTTCCGAACTATTATGCGGTGCATTGTGGAGCATTGTGGACTCTGTAGTGTTTCTCGTTTCACTTCATATCTCGTTTAGTCGAGCTCTTTCTTTTTGGAGCAGTGCCTGCCTGTTCTGCGGCATTTCAGACGCACGTTGTAGGCGCCTGCGTTCATTAATTATATCCAGGCAGGCGCGTGTTTGTATCTCGGTCACTCAAGCTGTCGTGTTGAATCCATGCCTGCTTTGCCTACGCAGTTTGAGACGCGCGTTGTAGGCGTCCACGTTCATTAGATCTGTCTACGCGGGCTCGGTGTCGAAGCTGTGTTACTTGTTGAGCTGTTTGGTTTTGGAGCCGAGACAGTTTTGGTTCCGCGGTTTCAGATGCGTGTCCATACCATCTCGGGTTTGATGTATGAACCTTTGTGGACTCCGTAGTGTGTCCCGTTTCACTGTGGGGCGGGGCGTTGACTCCTCTTGTTTTACTATGTCTCCTCCTGCGCCTTCACCACGCATTAGTGCCACTCACAATATGGCGGCGACGCCTGCGCCTTCCGTATTATGTCGGTTTTTACCATGCTGTGTAGGCGCCTTTGTCTTTTGTACTTTACCGCGCCTTCCGATGCACGATGTAGGCGCCTGCACCTTCCGGGTCCGCCTCCGCTGTGTGGTGTGGACATTTAACTGTCGTTGTTTCTGCCTTTATATTCTGTATCTCGGTGTGCATGTGTTTCGTGCCTAGGTTTTTTTTGAAGCTGTTGCATTCCAGTTTTCATCATCTGTAACCCGCTCTCCATGTGTTTGTCCCCGTTCTTTAATCCCTTTATAAAGTTTTACTTTGTTTCCTACTCTGTGTTTTATTTCTGACTCGCTTTATCCTGCTTGCGGCATGTCAGACGGTTCGTAGTCTCTCTCGTTTTACTCTGGGCAGGGGGGCTTTGTTCTGTAACCTGCTCTCCATGTGTTTGTCCCTGTTCTTTAACCTCTTTATGACGTTTTACTTTGTTTCCTACTCTGACGGTTCGTAGTCTCTCCCGTTTTGCTTTGTGTGGCACTTGCGCACTATGTCTTTTGCGTCCACGGGCAGGTCCCTGCGTCCATATCTACAATTATGCTTGGCATCTTTCCCATTTAGAAGGGCACACCTCAAGAATCTAGCATCCTTAATGACCAGAGTATGGTGGCTGGTTGTTTCTGTCATGTTTGCCTGGGATCTCCTTGCTGTGTAGGTTTGGTTACTTGTTTATTTGCAATTGGTCCAGTGTGAGTGGGCCCGAGTGTAGGCTGGCTTCCTGCCTTATACCCAGTAATGTCAGAATAGGCTCTGCCTCCCCATGACTCTGAATTGAATTAAGTAGATGCAAGAAGATTATATTGAGCTATTTGAATTTACTTGTTCTGGGTGTTGTGCACATTTGCAAATACCATTTTAAAACACAAAAAAGCCCGTTGGGATTAAAATGTATATGTGCAGATACATTTTAGTTTGGTTCCCAAAACATCTAATCTCAACATAATTAAATGAAAAATGTCTGCGTGTTAGGTCACCTGATAGTTAGTGGAAGACAAAGATTCAGTTTATGGTGGCTGAACAAAAAAAGAACTGCGACCCGAAGTCCTCAGAGAAAGCAAAATTACCTTCTGTGCAATTCTGTTTCCAATTGGAGGCTTATTATCATTGTATGCACAAGAGGCAGTCTGATCCAGGCGTAGAGTAGCAGAATTGGTGATTTTGGACAAGGAAATTTTCTGTAGAAGATTATATTGACCACTGGTCACTAATAACAACCCATCAAAGTGCATGAATGAACCATCTAAGGCTGGCTCTGTCGTGGTGTGATAAGACACAAGTTCAGTGCAGGAAAAATGGACCCAAAAGCTGTAATGAAAATCCCATTTCTGCCAGATGTTCTTATCCAGTATTCACTGTCCATTGTACTGCTGAATCCCCCATTATACACAATAGTATCTGAATTATTTGTGTACTTCTCAAGTGCCAGTATGTCCTCTCTCGTCTTGGTAATTATTGTGTTTGTCTTATCATCATAAAGCTTTAGCCTGCAGTGTTTTATTTTTTTTCCAAGGACAGCACCACAAGTTTCATCTACTGTATGTTAAAAGAGAATAACCCTGCCAAGACAAGGGCTCATAGCAAAATATGCGTCTGATCCAACGCAGTGTGTCTATTTTAAAAGTGAAGTGCATTTACAAAGGGACCAAATTGCTTGAGGAAATGACATCTGTCGGGTGGATGGCACATCCTATTGCTCATATTAGACTACTGGATCCCCACCATCTCAAGTCTCTATGGCCATGATGGCCAATTGCACTCATATTGGTGAGCTCCTACCCAAACTCTCCTCCTGAACTAATGCTTGACTACATTACATGTGTCTGTTAAATTGGCTTTGGGTCAGACTGCCCCCTTTGACTTTAGGGATGTCTGGTTAGATCTCCATCTACCAGCTACTGCTGTCCCAGTCTCTCTATGTGCTGCACTGTCCTTAAACAAATGGTTCTTTTCAGTTAGGGAATACTTACTCATGCTGTAATGCAGGCCTACTGCTAGTCTTCTCTATCTTTAACCTCATATAGGCGGCATGCACTGGGTTTCTCCATGTAGTGACCCTGTACTGCTACTTGTGTATACCCTACTAAGTGAGAGAGCCTGGCCTCAGCATCCAGTGCCATGGGTATGCCCACTGAGCTCCTGTCTTACTTTAATGGCAAACTACCTATGCACAACAGGATTTCTTGTCACTCATGTAACACAATGTAGGAAACTGCAGTTATTTTGTCAGAGGAACAGACTGACAAAAGGCAGAAAGGTGAAGGAGCAGATGGCTAACTCCAGAAGGCCCTAAATTAAGTGTTTGAACTGTTCTGATTTAACTGTTCTCCAACATTTGTGCAGCTTGCTTTCTCAATTTAAACTGATGACAGGATCTGTTAAGCAAAGATCAGGTGGCATGTTTGAAAAGATTCTTGCTAGACAAAGAGCACTCAGGTCCCACTCGGGGTCGTTTGTCGTGTGGTGGGTGTGACAATGTATGGTAATCAACACACGCACCTTAACACCTCCTCCTAGTCAAAGATGTGACCAAAAATACTATTAAGCTTGCAACTGCAAGCCCTACCCTTGCTTACTCTGATGTGCACATTCATCTATAAGTGAGCATGAACCTGTGGCTCTGATCCTGAGCTCTTGAAATTGGAACACCCTGGAGAAATTACTTCAAGAGCTGAATCTTACCATAAAGATTCAAACTTCTACCCGTGACACAACAAAGAGGCAGCAAAGAGTCTTAACACCCAGACCAAGCTGAGGAAGACAACATCTCATCACATTACAGACACTGAGAAAGAACCTCATAGGAAAGATGAGTGCATGTCACTGTAAGCAAGGATCTCGTTAAACCCAGTACTGTGACATGTCCAGTGTTGTGTAGACTTGCATCTTATAGGCTTGGTATCGTAAACTTGCTCCACCTGTGCCTAGACAAAGTAGAACTCTCAAGTCCATGCCACATTAGATGAGTTTTCCAGTGATTTTTCGGTTGTAGCCTTCATTTACATAATTTGAGTGAGTCGGAGGCAGTTGTGTAATCGGGCATCCCCAGCACCTCAGTCCAAATAATATAAGTTTCGCTCTGATAAAAAATCAAGCCGGTCAGATTTTTTCTTTAGTTGTAGGGGTGGGCTCTGTATGCACAAGAGCTGACAAGCAATACATGCTCATCCAGAAGTATAATGCAGCTACAAGGAATAAGGAAAATGGGTGTTTTGGACCTCCACAGCTAGACGTGGCTTGTGTTTGTTTTGTGTTGTCTTGTGTTTTATGTTTCCCAAAAGATTGGCGGTTTGAAGTGTCAAGTTTGTGATTCAACACACTGTAACCCTTCATACAGCACTGGCTCCATCAGGCACAACTCTTTTGGCTGCTCAGAAAAAACTGATAAGCAAGGTTATGCTGGAAATAAGTCATACAGTCACTAAATTTGACACAGCCAGTGATTTCCAGTCATGTAAAGTGACATGTTCCAGTGACGAGATCAGCCTGCTAAGGCTTTGGTTTCTCATGAGTAACAAGCTTGCTGATAGACGCATAAAGGAGCAGCCCAAAGATATGCACCCTTATCTGCTTTTTTGACTAAATTTGGAACAAAAGAGCTTGGAGTTCCAGCTTTAGCCTTTTCTCACCCTGGTGACTGAAACATCACACTAAAATAATAAAAGTAAAATACTAAATAAAAAGACCTACAAAACTGAGAAGCAACTTGAGCTGCTTTTCCTGAGTTATATGTCTGGCGTTCCTGTCTTTTACATATGCAGCTATCATATTTCTAAAGTCTTTGTGTTGGTCAATAAATTATGTTATTCTGTTCCTTAAACAAAAAAACAGACAAATGATTAAGATGTCAGCTAAGTTTTCCTCCTGGTGATCTCACGACCCTGCGTTACTGCAACAGGTCACTCATTACAGCGTTGTGTGGATGCAGTTGAGCTTTCCTTAAATAATGCATCTCTGCAAAGATAAAGCAGTCTTGGAAGTTTTACAGCAGTGGAGTGGTAAGATCTGAAGCCTAGATGTCTCACAGAGACAAGAAATGTTTGATGGAGTATCTCTAGGATGTGTTTAGGAGATTGTGAAAAGGTTTATTATGGTGTAATATTTTGGACATAAATAAATCTAATATATAAAGCACAGTCGATGTATGTGTGTATGTATGTTTGTCCGCCATACAAATCTGCACCGGGCGTCTGATCGCCACTAAACTGGGGATGGGGCTCCTTTGTGACCAGGAGGAGGTCATGGGGTATGTTTGGTTGGGAAAAATGTTCATGGTGAAGCGCAGGGCATCTTTTCACCGACACAACATTCAGCACACGTCCCGTACTTATCATCGACAAGATGGCCGCACGTTGCAACAGACGTTAACGACGGTGCCATCTAGCGGCACGTTTGGTCCCTGTGCTTCGCTCTTTACCAACGTTTCTTTAAATTGCCAACAGATGGCGGAAGTGTCCAAGTATGAGAAGGCCAACTGCTTTCATCAGGTGAAGGGGAACTGCCGTATGGATGTAAAACGTGAACGACCCAGTGCGCGTGACTGGCTTTCCGTATTTCTGGTGCTATTTCCTCGCTTTCCGACTCACAGTACGATTTATAAAATGTAACAATTCGTAAACGAAATGATATAAGAGCATGAATGAATATGTCACGATATGTATGTACACATTAAAACCACCACTGTAATTTTGTGTAGGTCCCCCTTGTGCCACCAAAGCACCTCTGACCCATCAAAGCATGGACTCTACAAGACCTCTGAAGATGTTCTGTGGTACCTGGCACCACGATGTTAGCAGCAGATGCTTTCAGTCCTTTAAGTTGTGAGGTGGGGCCTCCATGGATCAGACTTCTCTTTTTTTTGGTATACTTTATTAATATATGAGGGGAAATTGGCTTTTCGCGTGACCTTTAGGAGTCATGAGCGCAGGGTCAGCCATTGTACAGTGCCTCTGGAGCAATTTTCAATTGGTTGAATGGCGTAGGATCCATTCTGGCAGTAACGATATTTGAACCAGAGACCTTCGCGATACCAGCAAAGATTCTGAGCCTCAGTGCCACCGCTCTGCCTAACATCACACAGATGTTTGATCGAATGGAGATCTGGGGAATGTAAAGGCCAACTCAATACCTTGAACTCTTTGTCATGTTTCTTGGACCATTCTTGAACAATTTTTGCAGTGTGGCAGAGTGCATTATCCTGCTGCAATCAGGGAATACTGTTCGCATGAAGGAGTGTATTTGGTCTACAGCAATCTTTTGGTAGATGGTACGTATCAAAGTAACATCCATACGAATGCCAGGACCCAAGGTTTCCCAACAGAACATTGCCCAGAGCATTCTTCCCATAGTGCATCCTTTTGCCATCTCTCTCCCAGGTAAACAACACATGTGCGTACAGCCGTCTGCGTGATCTAAAAGAAAACATGATTCATGAGATTAGGCCACCTTCTTCTATTTCTCCATATTCCAGTTCTGACATTCACATGCACATTATAGGCGCTTGCATCAGTGGACAGGTGTCAGCACGAGCACTCTCACTGGTCTGTGGTTATGCAGCCCCGTACACATCAAGCTGTTTTGCTTTGTGTGTTCAGACACCTTTCTCTCGTCAGTATTGAGTTTTTACCAATTAGTGCTACAATAGCTCTTCTGTGGGATCAGACCAGGGGGGCATTTTTCGTACGTCGCTTAAATCATCCGAGATCAGGTGCCTCATCTTGGATGAGTTAATGCCGGTGAAACTCATCCGGGATAAGTTGGTTTTTCAAATGCAGCCGTGTAGTAGATTAGTCTAGCTGGATCTAATCATCTGAGATGAATGCGCGCGCCCGCGCTGAGTGAAAAGCCCATATATATTGAGTCTAGAAAACATGATCAGCAAGTCTTTCATAGGCTGTAACAAAACGACGAAAAAACCGGCGCATTTTTTTTTTTCACACAAGCGGAGCAAGACCTTTTATTCGAAGGACGTGAAGAATGTCAAGATTTAATATGCACAAGGGGTAACACTGCAAAAGCAGCTCAAACCAGAAAAGACGGCTAGCAAAAAGTGGCTGACAAGTTAAAAGCTAAGTAGTGTGCATTGTACTTCCTGAATGCAGCGTTTCATTTCCTATGTGTCAGATTAATTATTATTTAATATGTCATAATTCCAGATCAAACGGGAGCACAAGGAGAACATGGGAACAGGTTAAGGTGAAGTACAAGAAATACATCAAACTGGTAAATATTGGTATATAACTATTTAAAGAATTGTTGACATAAATAATCATATATACAACTTGTAATATAAAAAACATTAATTATAAAACTAATAAGAAGGCAGACAAGCAAAAAACAGGTGGAGGTCCACGCGGTCCAGACCTAACCCCTGCAGAAGAGTTGGCTCTCCAGCAAAATGCCCATTGCCCTGTTTCTGAGGGCATTCCAGGGGGAAGCTCCTCCTCAGAACCAGTGGCAGGATGCAGTGGTCACTTTATTTCAGGTAAAGGATGGTCATTGCATATGTTTGTCCTCAATGTGTGCCATAGGTATGTTCCATATAGCCCTCTTTTTTTTTCGTTGGGTCAGTTGCAGGGAATGTCATATCCCTAGAACCTGTGTCTGACCAACGAGATATTGACGAAGGTCAAATATTTGATGAAGACACTGTGTCTGATTATTCATCAGGAGGAGAGGTACATTTTCCAAATAATGTTTGATCAAACTCCACTCTGATCTGTCCCATGTGCCCCAATCACATTTGGAAATCCTGGTAATGAGAATGTTAGGCTGATTGTGAGATTCTTTATGGAACTGTGGGTGTTTTTACCTGCGTATTACCTACCTGCAATGGCTTGAAACGCCTATTTTGTCAGCACACGCAGGTGTCCAGGAAATACTCTGAAAACCCGAAGGAAATATTTCAGAGCCAAACAGACTTTACGAATTCCCTGGCAAACTGCACTTTTAGATAGATTTTCCGCATCGCCTACAGTATATAAAAAAGTGTCGCTTGCAAAAAACCTCAAAGCAATGCATACTGTCTGTGTGGTTGTGAGAGCCCGACTTCGCCGAGTTTGACTTTGAATATAAGGTGGTAATAAATTTTTGAGGTACAATATTCCCACTTGGCTAAAGCGGTATCTTTCGAAAAGAATTTCCCCCAGGAGCAATAAAGGATCTTGCCGATCGCACAAAACCCTCTCTATATGAAATTCTGTTCTTATAATTTGCGTACCGATATCAATTGGTCGCTCATTCATGAACGGCAAAATCATGACTGAATGAATTCCACGCACGGACACTGATTACTGACACTGTGTGTGAGCTAATCCTTGTTTACGTAGAGCAAACCTGCTCCGAGCAGGTTTGAGGATTAGGATGTGTTGCTATGACAACACTTCCAGCAAGAGTTTCAAAAAACAGACAGATCCAGGATCATGCCAAATCGTCAACAATTATATCCAGCTAAACGAGTAATCCACGTACGAAAAATACCCCCCAGATGGGCTAGCCTTCACTTCCCACGCACACCAATGAACCTTGGGTGCCTATGACCTTTTTGCCGGTTCCCCAGTTCTCCTTCCTCAGACTACTTTGGTAGATGCTAACCACCCCCCAATAACTGCCATTTTGTAGATGCTCTGACCCAGTCATCTAGCCGTCACAATTTGGCCTTTGTGAAAGTCGCTCAGATCCTTATGCTTGGCCATTCTTCCTGTCTCCAACGCATGACCTTCAAGAACTGTCTGTTCACTTGTTGCCTAATCTATCCCACCCCTTGACAGGTACCATTGTAACAAGATTATCAATGATTCACTTCACCTGTCAGTGGTTTTAATGTTGTGGCTGATCGGTGTATTTTATTTAATATTTCTTTATGTATGTATTTATTTATTTCTTCACTTATATGCAGTATTTCAATGATCCACATGCCAAATGAAATATTCAATTAAAATTAAATCTCTCATGTTCACAAGTCACCGTTGATAGGCTAGTCTCGACCAAGTGCTGTTTTTTGGTTGAACCACCATTGGTACAGTGGACGTAGATCTTTGGCCACCACGTGCCACATTCACAACACTTCACTTGCAGACTCCTGAAAGGAGGAGGAGGATGAATTCAAAACTTTGCAACTTACAGCAACTGCTTTGCATGTTATTTCTGGACAACATTTTGTTGCACTTAACCGCCACATGTATTTTCTTTGCCTTGGGAATCCAGTGGCTCTTTGCTTGATGGTTCTAAACTGCAGCCCATGGAGGTGGGTCTCTCAGAATCATTCAACTAATCACTTAGCCTGTGGTGGTTTTCATTTGAGGGTGCATTTCACGTTGTGTGCGGGGTCATTGAGAACTAAAGAAAGAAATCAGCCACAAAACATTTTTAATTCATGACACATTTAATGAGTTTTGTTCACACATTTTATTTTCATGTGTTTATTGTCTTATTTCAGAAAACATTAATCTGTGTATTAATTTATTTTATTTTTCCATGTATAGGTTTATCCATATTACTAACCGAAGGTTATGGACACAGGGCGCATCGAAGCGCACGCGCACTGCAACGAGCCTGCCCATAGCTAACGACACAGCCACAGAAAGGTTAGTAATATGGACGAGAAGGTTGTATACCGGATGTCACGCGCACTGCCTCACTGCAATGAGCCCGCCACCTGTAAACTAGACTTGCTCTAATCCACTGTGCCAGTAATGTAGATCACATAATGGTCATTCAGTTTGGCGCCCGCTCCAAAGTCCAGAGTCAAACACGGCGGCGTCCCAAAACGCGGTGGCGCCCGCCCCAGAGTCAAACGCAGCGGCTTCCTGGAGTCAGTAGGTGGCACCCAAATAACACAACGTAATGCGCCGTGGCGCCCGCCCCAGAGTCAAACGCAGCGGCTTCCCAAAACGCAGCGGCTTCCCAGAGTCGGTACGTGGCGCCCAAACAACACAACCTGTGAGCTACACTTGCTCTAATCCACTGTGCCAGTAATATAGATCACATAACAGTCACAGGCTCTAACCCAGCAGCTTCCCAGACTCAGTGGCTGGCACACAAACACCACAACCTGTAAACTACACTTGCTGTGCTCCACTCTGCCAGCAGTCGGTGTCAGCAAAGGCAACGGAATCACGTCTCCACAAAACGAGACCGCTTTACTACAGATATGCTTATGTAATTAAATGACATTTCCCCAGACTCACCCACCCTCCATGATATGTCATCCATCCAGATATCGGACAGAACAGAAACTGATTGCCATTCTTGGCTTTCCGATTCGCTAGCGAATCGCGGGCTTACTTGTAGAGTTAGAGTATGTACACAGAGTACAGTGAAACTTTCATTTGCATGTGCTAATCAAGAGAAATAAGGGTCAGCATGTGTCATATGATCTGGTGGACAGGACAGAGCACGCCAGCACAAACATATCATCGTCTGGTGTTCACATGCAGTGTACTCAGCAAGATTTATGTGGCCATTTATTAGGCAATGGGATGGCAAAAGCATCAAAAACTGGGTGATAGACAGTGAGGCCAGGAAACTGGACTTGTTTCTGTCTTAGTGAGTGGTCCTCAGTGCGTCTCCTAACCTCCTAGTCCAAGTTCAGGTCTCTAGAGTCTCTAGGAGCTTGTAAATAATTTTGAGACTGTGCATTATGAATGCCAATTCTTTTTGAGGCAACTATCCTGATAATTGTGCCAGTCCTCCCATCTTCCAAAGTAGGTTGTCAAATCTCACTCAATCTCATTTCCTGGAACCCACCTCAGCTGCTTACTACGCCTTGTACCCTTTAGGCAATGGTCACATTTTCAAAATCATTTAAATCTCCTCCAGGATTGAATCCAGACTGCAGTGGTGATCATGTCCAGTGTGGGCTTTCTCTTTTAATGTTAGTCACAATTTGAATTATGAAAACTACCTATAGCCAGTACAAGAAAAAAATTGAAAATCAGTTCTGACTATCAAATTTGGGTGGGATGTTCTGAATATATCATTGTGAAAACGGACTTGGCAGGGACACTTCAAAACACCAAGTAACAGAAAGACATCATTCATTTTCATAAACTTGAATATTTTTTGTGAGTTATGTAATCAAAATACACCATCAAATCCTAAACGTTAACCAATAGATGTGATGAAAAATTCAGTAGGGTGACATACTGTAACGTGTTTTTCTGTGATATATTATGGACGGGAAAAAAATTGAGATTTTTTTGTTTGGTTTTGCACCATGCATGTGTATTGGAATCTAAACTGCTGATAACATCATGTGCCATCTATTAAAAAAGAAAAAAACAGAAACAAAGCATTTTAATGGTACTTGAACAACCGAATGCCTTCATCCTGCATCCTACAAAAAGATGGCATACTGTAAATGTTAGCACTGCTGTTCAGATTCCTGGACCAAATGCTCTGTTGAGAGTTTGAGTTCACTGGTACATGGAGCAAAGCAAAAACAAATCAGTTTAATATTAAATGTATAAAGTGCAAACACAGTTATATTAAAAATAGCTGTGTAAGCCTGTGCTGTAAAATGCTTGGGCTTCTAGAAACTATGGATTTTGGCCATCAATCAATCAATCGCATCGGTTGTGCATTAGCGGCTAAGCGAGGTTCTCTTTTTTCGGCGGTTTCGTTTTATCGACCTGTTCACTTCCGTTGTCTATCAGTGACCAAGTGAGTGTCTCTCTCCTCGGAGGTCTCATTTCGCCGATGTGTTTGCCTCGCTTGTGTATGAGCGGCTAAGCTAGTTTCTTTTCTCGCCGGTTTCACTTTGACAAAAGAGTCGCTTTCTTTGAGCTTCATGTTGTAGCCTTGCAGTTCTGGGCCGGGCAGACAGACAGACACACACACTTCCACACGTAGACGTTTATATATAAGATGAAATACTATGGAACACAACAAACTAGGATTGTCTCTCCAATTCCACTGGATTGGTGTGCTTGAAGGATGCAGAATTTAGAATTCACTAAGTGATGTTATTGAACAGAAAGGACCAGAAATCACTATGCTGAAGTGCAAGACTTGTGTGTGTGGCCCATATTTTACATGTCTGTTTAACATGGAATTTTTATCAGTATTTAAGAACTGCATAGCATTCAACACATTTTGATTGTGTCAAAGTTTTTTGTGAAAACAGCACACTAATTGTTTACATGTATCTCAGGGCAACCTTTGTTTATGCATCCCTGACAGTTTTAAAACTTATAATTATTTATATATTAAAAAAAAATAAGCATGAAACATTCTAATCTCAGTTGTTGATAGCCATACTACAAGATCAAAGCTCATCTTACAAGTCCCCGACCAGATCTCAAAACACAGTAGACGATGCACCAGTGTGGGTGTTATGGGTGCGATTGTAGACATATTTGAAATACATTCCCACAATTAAAAAAATGGAGGAGGATTTTTTTTAACCTTTATTTTTAGTCAAATTAAGGGAATAATAAATATATATTTGCATACATTTATTGCATAAAAAATCCCATATCTATTAGGTTCCTATTAGCACTCCTTTTTGACTATTTTGTTACTTTTTTCTGCACTAGTATTAAGATTATTGTTGCTTTTCATTTGCAGATCTTAGATTTGGAAAAAAAACTAATTTATAATATTCCTCTTTAAATTTCTTCAGGTTGTTGTTTCATTACAATTTTTATTATTATTTTTAGACACTGCCATGCATGTAGGCTTGTGGGTTTGCAGCACTCAACACTGCAGCAATGCCACTATAAAAGATGGTGGCATACATTGTCCCACATCCAAATTGGATTATTAAAATAAAATTATGACAGCTAGAGTCTGTTCAACAAAAAGATGAAAAGGCACTTTTGTTCGGTGGTGACTTACTTTTGAATTTTGGCTCCAGGTGTGGTTGGTCTACTGCACTTGCTGAACAATATCCACTTGCTGAATGACTCTCCATTTGCCCTGCTCTAAACTCCTGATGTTTGGTCTCTGCCTCTCATCTTGTCCTATTTCACAACAACCATAACAGGGGAAGACGAAAGTTTGACTTTCATGTTGAAACAGATTTATCACAATCATCTGACCAGTCAACACTATGATTTTTCTGGCCTTTTGTTAAGTCCGACAAGGGTGCGGCCCTGCTAGCAAAGCTGGGAATAAAATTTCTGTAATAACCGACCAGCCCTAAGAAAGCACAAATTTGCTTCTGTGTCTTTGGATCCCAAGCACAGGGATGTATTTTGAGGAACCCTAACATACAGGAACAGAACAAAAATATCATTGGATGAAAAAAATTGGATTGTTTCTTTCAAAAAGAATGTAGTTCTTATGCAATTTATTTTGGTAGAGAGTAGGGTAATAATTAAGTCAGTTAATCTGACTAAAAGCAAGTATTTTGAAATTGTAAGAATGTATACTTACTGTATAACATTCATTTTTATTGTAGAAGCAAGACAAATGCTTTGCAATCCAAAATTGTGTGATTATCTAGTCAGTTTGAAATTACGTTGTGATTAATATATTAATGGTCTGGACTTAAACAAATAAACTGAATATAAGCAATGAAACATAACAACAACTTTGTTTTGAGAATTTATTGTTTTAGAAAAGGTACACTTTTCTTTTCAGATTTTGTATGCCATAGTTTTATCATTGCACTTGAAATGTTCAAAACCATAAAAATACCCGTAAACCTTTTTATTTTTCCTTTCTTTACAAAAATGACCATACAGTTCATTTCACAGTCACAGAGAATACATTTCAGATTGGCCCAACAGCTGCTTAACTTCAACAGATTTATTTATTTATTTTTTATTGTAACAAAATTAAAAAGTTCCCACAAAGCACCTTTACCTTTCATTCATGAGTAATGGTAATAAAAAAACAACAACAAACATAGCATGGCACTGAACATATCTTTAAATGAGCTAGTGTCAATAAATAAAGTCTACAGATTAGCCTTTAAGAAGAATGTCAAATCTCCGTGCCGTGATGGAATGCGGGCATGTTTTCACTGAATATGTGAGTGTGTAAGACGTGTGATAAAAGTTCTAGCTTCCGTCCTTATGGCACTTGAATAGCGGCATGCAGTGTCTGGAAGAGGTGATATTGTTAAGTTGTTTGGTTTTTGTCATGTCTTTTTTATTTCTGTATCATAGCTGCGTCCAGAAAAAAAACACTTCATTGATGTGTGTGTGTGTGTGTGTGTGTGTACTTGTCCTGGTTGTGTTTGGAAATGGTTTCTCACTTTCACATGAGGGCATAGTTTATGTTGGGATTTACAAAGAATTTCTGTTCCTGCCGAATTGTATTTTATCACATAACATTGGGATCTTGTTACATTCGCTTTGCTTAAGCAAGTTATATCTCTTGGTTTTCTGTGTCCAGTTGTATTACAAGGGCATTCTATTTATGATGTTGAAAAAGATGTGGAGGAGGAGCTGAGGGCCCAGTGTGAATAATGAGTAGGAACAGGGAAAAAAGTAGACAACCTTAGTTAGTCATGGCAGCGGTGAAAATGGATTGTGCACTTTTCTCAAAGAGCATGGATTGACTTATAATCTCTCTCATATTTTTCCCCCAGTGTATTTACATTATTTGAATATGTCTGTAGGAAAAATATACCAAATTTGTCCTGAATGTTCTCTACAACTGACTGGTGTCCTGTTCAAGGTTGGTTCCTGCCTTATGAATTGTACTCCTGGGATAGTCTCTGGCTCACCAAGAACAAAACAGGAATAAGAGCGTGTGAAAATGAGTGGAAAGATGGATGACATATTTGGGAAAAAAACAGCTAAAGGCCTGCATGGAGTTGAAGGTAATTATGACAACAAAAGGAACAAAACAAGTCTTTGAGGGACGCCACTTCAGTGTGCTCAGACTCTTATACAGGGCCGATTTTGATTCACTGATCTTTTGAAAACGCATATGTGTGGTTTGTGGGAGAACCCAGAGCATCTTAACCGTGACACATGGACATCGGGCCAATTGGGAACTAAACTGGGCTCTAGGAACACCAAAATCAGAGCCAATGCTGGGGAGGATATGCTGATGGAAATTAATAGTAAACACTGATAGCAGTGTTTAGTTTTGAAATTTCAACAGATGTTTTGAGACCCTTCTTATTCTAGGACTCTGCCTAAGGTAACCATGGCTTTGCTTACCTCTTTATAAAGAGCAAAGTCCATCTATAGTATGTTCTGAAAAGTCTGGCACTGTCACTGTGAGGCAATATCACAACCCATTTTACATTTCTATTCTCAAAATATTATATATTTATATAGGTTTATAGGGTAAATTTTTGTCACGTATAAATAGTAGTAAAGGAATGTGCTAATTAACATGCAACTCTGGTGGCTACCTTATCTCGAAACAACTGTTTTCTGTAGCTGAAAAATCTCAGAACTTATCCACCTTAATAAAAGTATAAGTGTCTGTCTGTGTGTCCATCTGGTTGCTATGTCTATATCATTCCAAAAGATGGTGCATCACAAAACATGTATAGTAATAAGATGCATTGCATTTGTCATTCCAACGGATGGCACATCACAAACATTAACACTGCTTTTACAAATCCCATAAGAAATGGCGTATAACAGAGACATGTGTATTGCATGGTGCACTGTAAACGTCAACACTGAGATCTATGTTGATTACTTAGATTTCGACTAGACTTAGACAAGTAGCACAGTTAGTTTGACATAAATGCATGTAACATAAGTTGCAGGTAAATTATGAGGAAGGGAAGAACTTCCAATCAGCCAGATTATTTTAAAACACAAGATGAAGAACCACAGGTATGCAGATGATAAGCATCTTTATGTCTCTATAGTGTCTGATGACCCTCTTGTCTATCTAATCCTGTGTCTTACTTGTATTTCTGAGTGGATGAGTAGTAATTTTCTCCAACTAAATAAGTAAAAAACAGAAATTTTAGTGATTGGAAAAAATGAATATAGCAAAGGCATTAGAAATAAACTTGATCCCTTAGGGTTAAAAATAAACGCGGAGGTAAAGAATTTAGGGGTAATCATTGACTCTCACCTAAACTATGAATATAGCAAGGGCATTAGAAATAAACTTGATCCCTTAGGGTTAAAAATCAACACGGAGGTAAAGAATTTAGGGGTAATCATGGACTCTCACCTAAACTATAAATCGCATATTAACCAGATTACTAGGACTGCTTTTTTCACTTAAGGAATAAAGCAAAAAAGTAGACCTCTTATAATTTTACAAGACACTAAAAAATTAGTTCACGCTTTTATTTTCAGTCGTGTAGATTACTGTAATGCACTTCTCTGAGGACTACGCAAAAAAGACATCAATTGATTGCAATTAGTGCAGAATGCAGCAACCAGAATCTTAACTAGAAAAAGAAAATTTGAGCACATCTCACCAGTTTTAGCATCGTTGAATGGGTTACCCGTGTCATTCCGAATTGACTTTACAGTACTACTAAAGGTTTATAATGCATAAAATAATCGCACTCTGTCCTATATTTTTGAATGCCTGTCCCTCTACACTCCAATTATAACTTCAGATCTTCAAATGGAGGTCTGCTTAGAATTCCAAGGGCTAAACTTAAAAGAAGTGGTGAGCTGGCCGTCTGCTGTTATGCACCTAAAATCTGGAATAGTTTACTGATAGAAATTCACCAGGCTAATACAGTGGAACATTTTAAAAAAACTGCTAAAAACACATTACTTTAATACAGCTTTTTCGTAGATATGTCTCAGTTGTATTCATGGTAGACTATATGAACATAGAATTATTCTTCAGGATTCTGCAATCCATATTATCTCCACTATTCTCTGCTATCTTTTTCCGGTTCTTCTGTGTTGGTGATCTGTGCCACCACCACCTGACTTCATCAAATACTATCAAGTGTAGCCTAAAAACCATGAGGACTGATTTATCCTATAACACATCTATGTTAGGTAGAATGCCCAGTAGGGGTTGTGCGGTCTTTTGGCATTGGAACCCTTGCAGATTTTGTTTTTCTTCAGCCTAACTGGAGTGTGTTTTTTTTTTTTTGTTTTTTCTATCCTCCTGGCCACTCGAACCTTACCCTTTTTCTTTGTTACATACTGTATAATATTATTGCCTAATCTTGTTTGTTTATGTTTTATATTAACTTCATTTATTTCATTTTGTAAAGCAATGTGAGCTACATTGTGTGTATGAAAATGTGCTATATAAATAAATGTTGTTATTGCTGTTGTCAGAGGTTAACCTTAAAGCTTATTGGATAAAGATGAGCAACACTACAGATGTGTTGTTCCTAGAAAAACAGAAATCCAGTAATATCAGATTAAACTTTTCTGTGCTTCGTGTGCCAACTCGGAGATAATTTAGGAAAAATTGTAAAGCTGTGATGATCTGCATTCAAGCAACATGAGCAAAACACAAAGTATTATCTTTTGTTAAGTGTTTGACTCATGCTGGGTCCTACCTTGCCAACTCAATAGCTGTTTGATTTTGGGAACCCGCGAAAGACGCAGCTACACTAGACGCCCATGGAAAAAGTTACAAAGTAGTGTGGTAGAGAGCAGGACTTTACAGACTTCTAAAAATGCAACTCAATGCTCTTTTTTCTTTTTAAAAAGTGGGACATGACTTTAAAGTGAGCTTTGACAATGACTGACCTATTGTACATATTCTAAAAGAAACCATCACAAGACTCTACTCTGAAATCTTGTGCCCAGAATGGAAATATGATGATGGCCAGCAGAAGTCACTGTCAGTGACATAAAAAAGGAGGAATGGAATTTTCAGGATCTGGAGGCATGTCAGCAATTTGCTTACTGTTTTTATTAATTTTAGAGAAGCTTCTTTTTTTGTCGTCTTTACTTCTCCTGATGTTTCTCCTGATGTCATGCACTGATGCTGTCATGGGACTTTACTCTGGGTATGGTGCAGACATCATGACCATGTGCAAATGTTGTTTTGTGAATATACATGTGGAGTGCACAGCTTCCACATTTTAAAAATTTTTTGCTTAGTTAAGGGAAGACCGTTATAGCCTTTTTGACAAACCTTGCAAACCTAACACGAGTTTCACATTCATTTATTTCAACAGACAAAAAAGATATCTCCCAAGCTTGTTTTATTTTAGGATTAGTTAGAGGCTTCATCCCTATGATATGGAAAAGTGAGCTTTTATTACTCAGTGTGCCTGTCTTCACCTTTTTTGAGATGTGTTAGTACTTGTCGACTTTCTGTTCTTGAATTTTGACTTTTTTTGCTGATGGCTTACTTTATCTTTATCCCTCAAGATATAAAAGAAGTGATATTAAGGCACACCATTCTTTCTGCTTGGCTATACCTTTATTACTTTTTTATGAAAAATGCATTACTTTTCACTTTACACAGGCTTTGATTTCTTGACAACTTTAAGCTCTTCCAGAACCGGCTTAACTGCATGCACCCGAGTTGAAAGTACTTTGTGATGGCAGGACTGTTAATGATTACTAAATGATACCAAAACTTACAATGGAGTTGGCTATGGGCAGATCTCAGCAGCTGCACTGCAGATACAAAGTGGTTCATGCTGCAAAACTGGCATCGCCATTTCTACATAGTAGCATTTACAAGTGAGAGCTGTAGGCATCTGATCTAGTCAGACTTTTTCTGACAGAATGTTTGCAGCGGAGACAGTTCTGCCAAGGAACGGTAGTGCTTAAATGAAATAATGCCTTGTTTGAGGCCTCACCTGGAGTACTGTGTGCAGTTTTAGTCTTCACATTACAAAAAACACATAACATTGCCACAGAAAGTCAAGAGAACAACTAGGTTGATTCCAGGACTGTAGGGGATGAGTTATAAGGAAAGGTTGAAGTAGTTGAACCTTTTAAATTTAAACAAACTTGAGACTAAGAGGTGACATGAGTGAAGAGGTTTAAAATTACTAAGGGAATTAGTCCAGTGGATTGAGACTGTTACTTCAAAATGAGCTCAACAAGAACACAGGAACACAGTTGGAAACTTTTGGGGGGTCATTTTCCCGCAATCTTTACAAAGTTTTTCTTTACACCAAGAAACATAAACACATGGAATAATTTATCAAGTAGTGCGGAAGACAGAAGGACTTTAAGGGACCTCCAAAACGCATCTTAAAGTTATTTTAGAAAAAATGACGTGAACAGGATTGGTAAGCTTTGTTAGGCTGAATGGCCTGTTTACATCAAAACTGTTCAAATTAAAAGTTGTAAAAGGTAGCAATATTCAGATTTCTACACACATTTCAGAATTCCAATTACATCCATCTATCCATTTTCAATAACCAACGTATCACACGTAACAAGTTAAATCTGGAACAAGAAATGACTAAACCAAGTACAGAATTCACCAAGAGTGTGATAACAAAGGGAAAACTGAAGAGCTTTACAGTTAATAAACATACAGGAATAATTTTGATACAAATACATGCAATAAATATTTAATTAATTACATATTAGATTCTTCTGACATTCTATAATTAATATTGAATTTCTGCAAGTCCCTCGCTATTCAAGGCAACAGTCCAATTCAGAGAACATATATTATCACTTGAAAAGACACCAAAGGCAAAGTTATTAAGGTATTGCTTTGGACATCTAAAAATTTACTGTCACACCTGAATAGATTTTCATCTTTTAGAACTGTGCAAACAAAAACTTTGCCAGATGTGCATTTCAGGACAAGTGAAGTAAGGTGACATCGTGGGTGGATGAGAAATCCGTGGGCATTCCAAAGAGAGTTGCTACAGCCTTTGACATTACCAGGGAAATGCGTGTTGCCCTATTAGAACTTTCAGTGGAGTGTGCTTTTATAATGTTTGTGTACTACTTTTCGCAACTCATCTACTTGCCCGACTGAGTGTGCCCAACATCAGTAGGTTTCAATCAAACCCCGTAAAATGCAGGTTTAGCAAAGCCATTTCATACAAATAAAACTGCTATGTTGTTGAAGTAACATCAACTCAATTACCAACAATCAACCAAGCAAATTACCTGTCGCAATTTTTATTAGCACTTAGAGAGGAACACGTTACTTGATGCTAACCAGAAGGTGTCTTGATGGATGTTTTATGGGAAATCGGTATCTTTGTTGTATTCTGAATCTCTCATGACACGGGCTCTCTAAAGCCGATGGTGCTTTACATGACGCCTAGTTGGAGAGGATGTCATACTTCATGACTGTAGCTGCTGATCTCACCACCTTGAGGAAAACAGAATTCATGACTAGTAATTACATGGCATGACAAACCACACAATTCCATAACAGTTGCACATTTCCAAAACTTGTGGCCTGCTGACAGAAAATCATGTATAAAGGTTTTCCAGGTGTGGTGAATTCAGCAACAACCTAGGTCCATCTAAACCCTTTTTCTTTGTCCTGGTAAGACAAATATAAGATATCACACAGACGAGCCCCTATTTCGTTTATGCAGTCCAAAACATTGTAATTTGTGAGTGTTGGGACTGAAGCAACATCCCTTACAGAGGGATGAATTAATGGTTATTGTGGGGGAGTTCATGCATTCAGGGCAGTTCCGCCCCAGTCTAATAGATGGCAGTGCACCACTGGTGTGGGCCCAGTAGTGACACCCGCAGGGATGTATGGGAGTTGAGGGACAATACTGTCAGGGTCCTTGGGTTCCGCCAGGGGATGCTGCGAGGAGAGAGACTCCTTGTTTCAGGAGGCTCTCGTCTGACCCGGAAGGGCCTCCTTCAAGCTAATACCCGGTACTGGAAGTACTCCCGGGTCTGACATAAAAGCGAGCTGTCTAGCCTCCTCCAGGGAGTTGGAGTTGAGAGGAAGGAAGACGAAGCTCACCAGGAGGTGTGGAGGAGAGGAAAGAAAGAGAGAAGAGGTATTGTGATTATTGTAACACATTATGAAGGAACTAGCAATATCATAAATCATTTATTTGAATCCGGGACTGTGTTTGTGTGGTGACGTCTGAGACTGGGGAGGCTGCAGCGGCCCCTACTGGTCACAAGTTGCAGGTGAACTTTCAACTGGCTATCAACTCTTGCACACACACGGCCCTACCCTTATGACTTAAAACAAAAATTAAACTGGTTTGATTTAGTTAGGGCAAGCCACAGACTGGTATGACTGAGACGTCTGGAATGTCAAACCACACAATCAGTGGTCACGGGAGTATGCCACAGTTGCCCCCAACTAGCTAAGATTATGAAAATGAAATCTTTGACTGAAAATCCTTACCTGGTAGAACTTTTGGTAGAACTGTTAGGCTTGTAGCATCAATAGTGTGAGCTGGTAGAGAAACTAGTGTTAGTGGAAATAGAAATGTATGGTCACAAATAAGAAGTGGGACAAGGGAAAGGTATGATTTTTTTTTTTATCATTAATAAGAAGCAGTATAGAATGTTTTCATATCAAATAACCTAAACCTAAACCTGACCATTATCACAACCCTTAACTTAAAAAAATGAAATGAACAAAATATAAACCCTACTGAAAAAAAGCACCAGTTTAAAAATAATATTTAGAAAAAAAAAGAAAAGAAAATATTACCACCACTTCCTTTTCTATTTTTTTTTTTTTGTTTATGCTAACTGGGCATTATACCCCGAGAAATAATTTGGAAAAATGCAAAGAAAAATACCATAAAAATACATCATGCCCAAGTTTATTTTGCCCCATTGAAAGGATTCAAAAATAGTCTGCTTGGACAGGAAGACTGTCTTGGATTGGCTAAATAGGCAGTGCTACTTTAACTGTGAAAAAGAAAAAAAAAACACAACGCTACTATGACAGTGCATAAAATACAACAACTTTTTTATTATTATCTAAAAAGTACTTGGCCTTTGATATGCATCACATTTTGAAACTGTTCCGGTCTTTTATGACAACACAGTATTTCATAAATCTATGGAAGAGGCGCGTGGGATAGCATTCCAAACAAACCAAAAAGAATGCAAGTCTTGCAACTTCATTTCAAGAGTTTATTCAGCTTTTTTATGATTCTGTTCCCCAGCAAACCCCTACAGCCACTGATCAGTGCTAATTTTTATGTACTTTTTATGTATCTGCTTTTTTTTTTTATTTATTTTTATAGGAACATCTGCAGTGCTCTTCTCTATATAGCAACTACAAAATCAGAATAAAAAATGTGACTTTGTGTACTGTAGAACACAGCAAATCAACTAAAGCCCTGGTGCGATTTTTTGCTTCATATATTCTTAACCCACCCCACCCCCCCCCCACCCCCAACACACACAGATGTTTTCACAAAATTCCCACAGTTAAAGACACAGTTGAATAATTATATGTGTATGGTAATAGATGACGGCCTATTCAGTATATTTCTATTGAAGTCTCATACTTCTAGATTAACAAAATCTAGCTACTGTGATTATAAATAAAGCGACATTGAGTTATTTTGGGGTCTACTGCATGCTTATGCTGTGTGTAAATAATGCTGTCGAGAACAGAATCCTTGGCTCTAGTGCACTGACTTAATCGAGATGGCCTACCATCAGTCATCGGCTTGACAAATGACATTCGCTACACAGTAAATGCCCTGCACTGCGTCTCTGTAGGGATTGAATCTCAACATTCCGGCTCCAAGTGCATAAATCAAAAGGTGAGGATGGAATTATATTGGGAAGAGAAAATGGTCCCATTTGTTTATTGTATTACACTGCTACTGTATGTATCTTCATAGAAATCCTGAACAATACTGGAACTAATCTGAAATCCATTACTCGAAAGGTAACCAAAATAAATTGTGCAGTCGTCCAGTTTCAATCTACACAAACCAGTGTTTTAAGTGCACCCCAGTTCTGTTTATGAGAATTTAAATATTTTATTTTGCAACATTATTTTCCTTCTAAACTATAGTATACAAAATAAATAAATTCAATGTTTAATATGTTTCAAATGTACTTGAAAACTACATTTGAAAAAATAGAATGTACCATATTCATTAATCCTAAAATATATTAGGAAACTCGGTGAGCATTAGATTTGTGCATACTGTCCAAATATTGCATGATTGCTTCTACTCTCTATCATTACATTTATTGTACATTGTTCAAAATCTGTACATAACTGGTTTTATAAAAGAAAACTCCTAAAGAACTGCAATAAAGTAAAACTGTCATCAGCTTAGTGCATTGCTTTTAATGTGTACAAATCTGCTGTACAGATAAATTTTAAATATGAAACTATGCATCCATATCTCTGAGCTGCCCTTTCTATTCCACAGCCACATGCAGGCAACAGTCTATCCTGGCAGCATTGTGTGCAAGGTAGGAAACAACCCTGGACATTACAGGGCACAATCACACAGGAGTCAAACCAACTGGTCAAACCTACACCCACCTGACATCCGCGGCATCCGCACAAGACACCATCTGAGTGCAGGATTCAAACCTGGTATCCCCCAGCTGGGGGTTAACAGCACTGACCTCTTCACCACCATGCCACACGCAACTTAAAACAGGAATTGGAATTCTCACACCATCCTCACTTCTTCGCTTTTCTATATATTGCAAAGAATCAATTCGCTCCTCATGTGCTTGAGAGCTTGCGTTTTCCATCATTATTTAAGCACTGTTTCCTAGATGAAGAATGGTTGCTGATTCTGTGAGAGCAGTACAAATACAAGATTAAGAGAAAGGCTCAAAATGCACCTTGCGGTGAGATCCTGTGGCACACAGTGTGCTCATGCCACTTCTACTTATAGCCCATCAAGTCACTGGGTACCTTAATAATGGATTTTTCAATATGCAGGGTATATACAGGAGCAGTATGGCTATTTTTGGTTTAAAACAACATGTCACAGCAACAGAACAACACTGTTTAAATACATAATAAAATACCTTGCACTTTACATTTGATTGTAAAAGGATTTTTCCATAATATACATATGAGATTTCTCTTTATACATTATACAGAATTTCACTGAAGTTCAGTTCAAGCATTAAGAGTTTAAATAAATCGCTCTGAACGAAGTTAAAAATTAAAAAAAGGATAACATTGGACTGGTAGATCAGAGAGAATGACGGCTATTGACGACGTCTACAATACAAAAATACTCCACTGACCGCAGAGTGCAGCATCCACAAAACTCACCAATCTGATTTAATTAAACTGCTCCACCAGTCGTCCTGAGCATGTGAGCTGATGAAAAAATTGGAAAATTAAATTACACAATGAGAACTACTGTGTACAAAGTGCTGCCTTGTCGTTCCCAACAAAGGTAATCTTCCACATTGTTCCACTGTCGCTGTACCTGCCACATTTGAGCTTCTGATTTTCTTTTTTCTTTTTTTTTTAAGTCTGTATAAGCTTCTTCATTTGTAACAGAGCCACAGTGGTTGATCCAACACATCTTTTTAATGGAATTCAGCAAAACCCACTCGTACAAATGGGAAGTGTGTTTTACAACAATTAAATGTCATCACTTTGATCCTAAAGGAGATGGGTTTTCAGAATAATGTTCTGGGATAAGAAAAGGGTTGGAGAAACGGGGTTCATGCTCCCTTCGGTTACCGTAATAATCTAGGGTTGTATGTTTCCATATTTTAAAGGAATTATATACACTGAAATATCATCCCCTGAACCAAGCCTGTCATTGGAGATCCTCCAGCCTCTGTCTTTCAGGACTCCTCGGGCTCTCATCACAAGATCTTGAGCAGCTAGAGTGTATCTGTCAAAAGAGCATCATATGGCATGAGCAGCAGACCACAAATCTAATAAATGGCATGCACACATCAGGAAATTAGTGGACAAATAGAATTTAAAAATGTAAATAGACCTGATTGCATGCATCAAAACGAAAGCCTTTTGCCCATGTGTAATCATTTCAGAATCTTGGCAAATCGATATTTACTTTTAAAACCCCAGTATTTGCATTTACTTCAACAGGGTCCAGCAGCTATTCAGGCTTCTTCTGTAGCAGTAAAGCTGTACTGTATTGTAATATTTAAGCTATAAATATATATAACATCACAAATATTCACACTAAAGTTCATTTGTTGTAGATTTACCCAGATATACATTTGGTCCAGTAATAATTTTATGTGTCTGTAAATCCCTCTTATTTAGTGTCATCCTAAATTAATCCATTGGTTTTTCCCATGAGTACTTCCTCTTTATGCCCCTTTTTAGTATGTTGCAGCCATTTTGTTTATAACAATGGTGCCTGTTACTATCCACGTAGCCGCCAGCATTGCAATATACGACATTTTCACCCTGTTGTGCAGTGCAGTAAGTAAGGTATCCAATCTTTGGATAAATTCTAAATTTTGACAACTGTATTCTCGATATTTATTGGAGTGGATTTTTTATTTTTACCTGTATTTTAATCCTCTTTTTACTATTTCTTTTGATTACTGATTTTTTAGAATTTCTTCTTTGTTTTGATTCTAGATCAATCTGACTGATTATTGATGGAAATTTCGTTACTGAATCAATTCATTTGAACTACCCGCTTAGGTGAATCAATTCTTTTGATTCAGTTTTATGGATATCTTATACTGTAGTTTCAGGATTGGGTTCTCCCTCTGATTGCCTCACAAATATTTGGAATTCAATACAGATTTTATAAATATATATATATAAATTATATATGTGTGTAGGCATCATCATGCATGTCAGAGGAACACCTTCCCAGCTCATCACAGGTACGCAATACCTCGCTGGGACAAGAGGTGGCACTGTCGGCAACAGTTTTTTCTCTATTCTGTAGCAATGAGAAGACAAACCTTGATGGCAATTAACCCTGCCACTTCTGGCCAAAGGGATATAAAAATGCGACGCCTCCAGATGTCGGCGTCTCATTTGGACCACGGACTTGGTAAAGGACTGAGTTCCCGGTGACTGACCTGCCCTCAAGAGCCGCCGACCTTAAGAAGCCAAGAAGATTGCATTATTCTTATCTTATCTTATCTTATTTTGATTGATGAGTGTTTGTAATTCAGGTGGTGACTCAGCTGGCACCCCAACACTTTTTCGGACTCCCCTTGTATTCATTCATCTGTCCACGGCATATAGAATTAATGATATATTTACCATTATAATCAAACTTAAAATAAGATGTTATGTTACAGAATCACAAGTGAATGAGAATTGTGCAATTAGTAATGATTCATGCACAAATCAAATGAACAAGAATCATTAGACTGATTCTTGTGTTCGCACTGGTTCAGCAATCAAATTAACAAGAGTTGCTAGACTGATTCTCGGATAGTGACTTGTTCACAAATCAAATAAGTTGAGACTCATGAGTTAGTAGGTTCTTGTGCATGCACTTTACACATCCACCAGTGGACAATGATAATGAAACGAAGACAATGTCATGCACGACCCGTACACGTGTCCTATTGCGTTCCATTGAACTGATTCATTTTTTTGCTGACGATTCCATTTATATGAATCATTGAAAAGAGTTGTCCAAACTGTTCACAAATTGCTAATCACTACCGGTCCAATTACTAAGCCACTGGTTGCTTCTTAAAACTCAGTTTCATCTGTTGTTATTTTTTCCTCTAAACCCCTACATTTTTCTTGCTAAAGCACTTCTAAAAAAGCAATTACATACTATATAAAAGAAAGCAATAGAAAACAAATTCATTTATCATTTGTAAAGGTTACTTGCTTGCAAAATTGTTAGAAATTGATAGAAAATGAAATTCTAACAGCACCATCATTACCTGAATTGATCATCAGGGTCACAGTTTGCAAGGAAATTGGTAACAGCTTCTGTTACTTCTTCATTAGATAAGACATCCCACAGTCCATCTGTAGCTAACACGAGCACGTCATCTGGTCCATGCTCAAACTCAGTCAGATTATATGTCCTCACCTGTTCAGAAAAATAAGGCCAGTTCACAAATGGTGTACATCCAAACTCCTAAGAAGCAAGAATAAAACCAATTCAGTCCCCCATTTCAGACCATGTTAATTCTATGCTGGGGTACAGTTACTTGAGTCTAACTTGAGGACAAGAAGAATAGATAGATAGATAGATAGATAGATAGATAGATAGATAGATAGATAGATAGATAGATAGATAGATAGATAGATAGATAGATAGATAGATAGATAGATAGATACTTTATGGTAGGAACCTACACTGACAAAGGCAGCTACATTTTATTAAAGACTGCACAGCTAGGTAGGCCATGTTTATATATAAATCTGATCATTTTCAGAAATGTTTCACGTTTTAAATCAATCTGAAGTAAAAAATGTAAACATTTCTACTCAATTTTCATGACAACATAAATAATTAGCAGAAATAATGTATAACTTATATCTTCATGTTCAGGTAATTAGAAAAATAACACTCATGCACTTAACTTTCTGAAAAATTTAAATTCTCGCAGCAGACCAATAGCTGCTGTACTACAATTTTTCTTACTGTGAATATGGGTATGGACATGTCGTAAGGACCTTTTTAAGGTTAGGTAGCTATTTCAAATAAGGAAGACAGACATTTTAATGTAAAGTATATTTACTGATCACGGCACTGGAGAGTGATGACTATTTCATGTTGATTCGCACAGGCAAATACGAATTTCACTGAGCTTTGTCTATAAATGTGCCAATATTGACTATATAAACCTAGAAACTTGGAAAACATTTGTTTTATTTATGTTTCTTACTAACCAAATAAACCAATATAGAATACAAGACATAATGGCTAAAAGGTAAGACACTCACAGCCCTCAGCATTCCCCAAGATTCTGCCTATGTATATTAAAAAACATGACAAACATAAACTCCAACATCAACTCTTTAATGCCCTTCAGGCCAAAATCACAATGCCTACTATTGCCTTTTAAATGCTATTGGTTTGTATGGTGGTATCCAGATATATTGGTAAAGAAAGAACATTTAGGAAATGAAAATGCTGTTCACATTCTATATAAAAATATAGCAATGTGAAATTGTATTTGTACTATCTGATTCCACTGGACAACAAATCTTTTCAAAAGTTTAGCTTTTATTCACCATAGTTTAGCATGTTTATAGAAATACTATACCCAAAAATATTTTTTTATGTTACTTACCCCATGTAGTTTGTAGGGATGGAGAAGAAAAAAAATTCATGGAGAAATGATGGAACAATATTCAAACTGAATAGGACCAAATGGTGATCGTGATCAACTCTAAACAAAGGCAAACGATGTGAAAAACATCCATGGAAAAAAAGTTAAAAAAATTCTCACATAACGTTTGTCACTTGTATTATCAGAATGTGGAAAATATATGTATTTTTTGCTAAAATACTATTAATACTTACAAGTATAAGTACAAGTAATTATTAATAGTATTTTAGCAAAAATCCATGTATTATGCATGTTCATTTATGAAAACATAAAAAATCTTTCTTGGCCACCACTACAAACTTCAAGGAGTAAGTAACATAAATGTTTTTGTGTGGAGTATTCTTTTAACTGCTTAACGACTTAGTGACTTATTGCATTTGTTCAACTGAGGTACAAATATGTTGCGACTGATTTTCGTTTGTACTCTGCATCTGATGCTTCTCATTTCAGTGTCCAGCAATAGTCGTCCAGCATTGATGACTTCCACTTGCCCTGATACCACATTTTCATCGTTACAATGACCTGGTAAAATCTTTCACCATGTTTTTCAAAGACTATGCCAACATTATCAAGGAAGAAGTCCAAGTGTGAATATAGAAAATAAGTCTTTAGCGACACATTCCATTTCATAGTTTTGTATGCATGAAGCGTGTTGTCAACCTGCTGGATGTAGGTTGCCGTTCTGTAGTTGCAAAGAACATTCTCAACCACATCCTCAAATGTCTCCCATGTGATTTCCTCCGATCCCTCTAGCAGATCTTGTCATTGATGAGGTGTCTGAATTGTGGACCAACAAAAATGCCTTTATTAATCTTGGCATTAGTTATTAATTGAAAAATCTGTCTCAAATATCAAATTCCTTCACTTTTAATGTTTATCACTTTCACAAAATTTTTCATTAGTCCAAGTTTTAAATTAAGAGGAGGCAAATCTGTCTTTATTGGCTTGAAAAGTGTCTTTTGTTGGACCCATCTTTATGCCCAGGAACCAAATGCTTCTGGAGTGGCCAGTTCTTTTTAATGTAAGGAGACTCTTTAGCATGGCTGTCCCTCCACAAACGAAACAGCAGCATTTGGTACATCCGAGCTGCATTCCTATTTGCAGAGCCCCTGCTTTCAGATCTTCACAGCTGCATTTCTTGTTCGTTATATATATATATATATATATATATATATACTCTGTGTATGTATATATATATATATATATATATATATATATATAATATATTTATATATATATATTTATATATATACATATATATATATATATATATATATATAATATATATATATATATATATATATACTTAGAGTGGAAATCATAAAAATAGAAAACTGCAATAAAGTGATAGGTGAAGATTTAGAGGTGAATTTTGTGACCAGCAGGCCAAAATCCATAAGATACACCCAATGTGTTAAGGAAGCAAAATGTTGTTCAGTGTTCTATGAAGGTTCTAAGTTCTTCAACCATATTCTAACAATAGATAAAAGGGAGACTATTTGATAATTATTATATTTATGTATGAAATAACTACTGTACATAACATCTAACTCTCTAAGTACAAAGCTGTTTTCTGCTTGTACTCAATAACTGTGAATGGCCAGGTGTTACCAAGAATGGCTGTCTCACCTCTCACAATGTTATAGAAAATCTTCAGCTCAGCTTTTCTTGTAAAACTGCTTGAGCTCAGCATCATTTTTGGATATTTAGACATGAGCTGTTTGTTTCCAGTTTTACCACAAACCACTAATGTCTATGTCTGAATTTTGATTAGGTCAGACCATATCTACAAATTTAATTTTCTTCACCTATTCCGATGTACACTAAACTTGCTTGACTGCGGGGAATCAGTGATTAAGAAATGCATCTCTCCTATTAACTTTCCTTAGAACACCTTTGCTGTTGCTGCTGATTAATTCACTGGCCCCTGTTAATATCAAGATGAGAGGGAATTGAGGAGAAAAGACCATGTCTCTTGGCTTGTTACCATGTCAGTGGCATGTTACTCTGAGCTCAAGAGTTAAATATACTGGTTCTAATTAAAAATAATTATAAAAATAGCAACTAAAAACATTTCAGTCAGTTTTAGGTAGAAAAATGGAATAGTTCTCTGAATTCTCTCATTAGTTTTTATAACATGCAAAGGAAGAAAATAAATGTATAAGAAGAAGATAATATAGAATCAGTGCAACTGTCATCAAGGATCATGACAAGTGGGAAGAGACCAGGCTTCCTTAGATCAGTATCTAGAATTGTGAAATGAATATGCTAGATAGAGGTGACAGAAAGGCTCACAGTACAGTAGAAGAGAAGGAAAACTGGTGTCCAAATTAATTTTTGAATAAAATGAGTCAACTGGATGCAGTAACTCAGCTCATCTTGGACACAGCAGAAAAAAAGGAGCATGCTGTTCAAGGGAATTGCCTGGCCTATGGACCTTTTAGGCTTGTCTTGGTAATTATTGTTGCAGCGATACCTAGAGGTACCAGAAGGTAATATGATATAGAAACTATTGTCCATTCATAACCCTGGTCACATGATATGTGTAGTCACTTAAGCCCAAAAACTTGCATATTGTAAAGGAGCCACTCCCAACTGTCAAGTGAACTTGCATGTGGGAGGTGAGCAGAACAAAGGCTTACTGGCAGAAAGGAGGAGAAGCAAGATTATGAAACTGAGAGGGAGATTTTCTGTATTGTCAGGATTGGTATGTAATCTGGTTAGAAAGGATAAATCCTATTAGTAATGCCCAAGAGGAATAGTCACATTTTTTGGCTTTCTATTTAACTCAACTTGCTACCATGCAAATGTCCACATATTGCTCTCCCATACCACTTCATATCCAGTAAAGAAGAGTGGGGTACAAGCAAAACAGTTATTTAATAATAAAACAAAATCAGAGATATCACGGAATGCATCATATCTGCCTGTCTTCTAGGTACTTTGGTGTCCAACTGTTTAGATGTGTTCAGGTGTGCACTCTGTATGGCACTCTCGCATCACTCCCACTCATTACTACATGAGATCCACTCGTTCCCTTAGTAACCCTTAGTGTGATGAAATAGCTATAGAAATGGGTGCGGAGATGCAAACTAATAATAGAAATTATTAGGGGAGTTGAAAAAACAACAAAACAGGCCATGCTGTGAGCACCTATTTGTATAGAAGCTTTCATGTGCTACTCATGATTCACAAACAGCAATGAATAATCTTCTACAAGCAGTGCCATTTTTGTGGGATTTTATATGTGTCAATAATAAAACATACTCTAACATCAATTACATCATTTGTCAGCTACGTGCACTGCCATTTTTGTTCAGACTATAACAGCCCACATTTATGAGTCACTGACAGCTGAATTAAGAACAACATTTCTGTATGGAAATATGATTGAGCTGCCTGTTCTATCTATCTATCTATCTATCTATCTATCTATCTATCTATCTATCTATCTATCTATCTATCTATCGCTGCAACACCATAACATATTTCACATTAGAAATAAAAGTAACATTTCCTGTGTCAAAACTGATGTAGTTTTCAGTAATATAAACCTGTGTATGGTTGAAGAAATCTGACTGCAAGATCTATGGGAGGTTAACATTTGGTCCCAAGCTCTTGTGATCCAAGATTGACTGAAACATTGAGCCAAGGTGTGGGCTATGAAGAGAGGGAGGAATACTGTGTCCACAAAAGATACACAAGGAATCAGTGTAGCACTGACCTTATCATGCATCCCACAATAACAAACCAATTATTCAAGGACAGATGCTCACTGAAGGGATTATTAAAACATCAAACACCACTTAGGCGTCTCTGCTAGTGCTCCTACCCTAAAGCCAATAGCACCAATAGGTTTTGTGTCCATTCTAATCCACTTCAAACCTGTCTCAGTGTTTAGTCTGTGCCATCACTAAATAAGACACTGAAGTCATTGGCATACATGGTATTAAACTCACTAGGATGTGCATAGGAAGAAAGACAGAGTGCATAAAACTGCTGTCTTAACACTACAATCCCTGAAGCCTAAGAGGCTGCTCTTGTGAAAAGAATGGAGATAAATGCCATCAACTGAAAGAGGTAGAGGCAGTTTCATTGTGCCACGTGAATGTCATTGTCAGAATAAAACTGAATAATAAAAAAACAAGTGCTAACTTTTACAAGTAGCCAAAATTTACACCGGATGTTACAGACTCAAATCAAATGTATGTTTTTATTATATTATAGTAATAATAATAATAATAATAATAGCCGCTCACTACTCAAAATGCAGAGTGCCCAGTCTTTAACCCGGGACCTTTGAGTTATAAGGCAGCAGTTCTTACCTCTGTACCATCCAGGTATACGTATTAGCTTTCTGTCGATTGACATTTGAGTTTGGGTTTGTAACTCATTGACAGCAACATGTAAATCAAATGCTTTTTTTTTCTTTGGTTATATTCTTTAGTAAAAGCGCGCATGTTTATTTGATATTTGGACTAAAGTCTTCACACATTATACACTTCACGTCATTATTAGTATAACATGGAAAAGGTTTCTGTTTTAGGTATGTGTTCAGCATTTCTTGTCTCACATTTCCTTTCATCCTACACTTACCCAGATCTTTGTAGACACAGAACACACATGAAATGCATGTATTCCAAATAAGGATATACTGTATAATTTACCCTGTACAACTCCAGGAACGTCACATGCAGATAAGGAGCCTTGGCTTGAGCTGGGAGACCTTTTTGCCCGAGTTAAGCTCTGTCAAGGCTGGGGGGATTCGACAGCAGGCTGCTTGCGCTGATCGACACATTTACAAAACAAAAGACGCTGATGGAGAGGTGCGAAGGGGTTTACGGTGGGCCAGGATTACAAGATTTTTCGTAGGCTTCTAGTATTAACACCAGATAGATTGTTCCAGTATAAGGTAATACCCTTTCAGGTAAAAAATACTAGGGCTACATTTTAGGGTCTTAAGAGATTTGAAGCAGAAAGTGCTGCTTTTTTTTGCACATTGATGACATAATTGTCTTTTCCAAATCTATTTTTTAGTATCTTCTAGGAGGAGGAGGAGGTTGAGAGAATGTGCTGATTACGGGGGCGTTGCTGCACCCACCACATTTGGCAAACCACCCAGATTGAGATCCGAGGATAGTCATGCAACGGGTGACACCTCATCACCACACCAAACAGTGCGAGGTTTTTTTTTGGTGTATGGTGGCTGGAATGCCAATCCTGCCACCAACCCCCAAGTTTTCCCTGTAATGTTGAGTACCTGAATGCAGATTAACTTCATACCCAGGATGAATATCTTAAAAAATAAACCAGGGAACAACATCTTTTAGACTTGTTGTTATTATACAGCCCTGCAGTTGTCCCCTGGTTTATGGTTTTTTTCATTTTTATTGTTGTTTTGTAATTATTTTGGTGTTTTTGTTTGTTTATAATTTGTCCTAACATTGTCTTATGCAAACAATGTTTATAATTGTTATGTATTGTTTATATGCTTCAAGGCTACATTTCTTGTGTTCTGTGAATGGAACCTCCAAGAGGCGGGGCCACTATGATGTCACTTCTGAGGGACTGCCCTCTGCCTTTATATAAGGAGTTTAGTCCCTCATAGGTTCATTAATTCAGGTTTGTGGAGTCAAGAGCAGTTATGCATGTATCATTTTGATTTTGGAGTTTGTGTTTTCTGGATTTTGTGTTTAGTTTTACAGACTGACTTCTTAGCCTTTGTTTCCATTAGCCCCTTTTTGTTTTGTTTTTTATCTTTTTTTGCAACTTTTGGAATTTTAAAAAATATTTAAACTATAGGGGACTTGGGCAGCTCGGTGGCGCAGTGGGTAGCACTGCTGCCTCGCAGTTGGGAGACCTGGAGACCCAGGTTCGCTTCCCGGGTCCTCCCTGCGTGGAGTTTGCATGTTCTCCCCGTGTCTGCGTGGGTTTCCTCTGGGTACTCCGGTTTCCTCCCACAATCCAAAGACATGCAGGTTAGGTGGACTGGCGATTCTAAATTGGCCCTAGTGTGTGCTTGGTGTGTGGGTGTGTTTGTGTGTGTCCTGCGGTGGGTTGGCACCCTGTCCGGGATTGGTTCCTGCCTTGTGCCCTGTGTTGGCTGGGATTGGCACCAGCAGACCCCCGTGACCCTGTGTTCGGATTCAGCGAGTTGGAAAATGGATGGATGGATAGAGGACTTTGTTTTGTTTTTGTCCTGCAAGGCAGATGATTTACAGTAATCTTCTCCCTTCAAGAGCATTTTCGTGTATTTTTAACTTCTTTTTTTTCAGGATCAATTGAAAGATGGCATCGTCCAATTCCAGATAAGCAAAATATAAAACAAGTGTCGTAAATGTGTACAATTTTCAGTGGGCAATTTAGTTTGGGTTGGGGCTGACCATCTGTCCATAGATTCAGAAAACTCTGCACAAAATAAGTGCTCAAATGTAAGTAATCAGAAGTTGCACAGAAGAGATTAGGGTCTGTTATCTACAAAATGAAATATGGTTCTGGTGCTGATATAAATAAAATGTATTGTGATTATTATTGTTATGAAACTTTTTATACTACTAATGGACATTAATCTTATGTGTAAATGAATCAAGAAGGATGTCTGTTAGGAGAATAGATGACCTAGAAAGCTGTGTCCAATGGAGGCCTCAGTAGCTGATCTGCCATACTGGAAATTCAAATAGTGGTGAAGGTAAAAGGGCTGAGTGTAGTGTGTGTGGAGAGACTGACTCAGACTCTGAGCCACTGACAACAGTGATTCAATAGTGCCATCATAACCAAAAAGGAAAGTGTACATGCAGGAATGTAAGTTCTTTCCTGGTAAGGCATAAACCTGGTGGAACACCAAGCTGCAGCAGCACTCTCCTATCTGGAATAGTCGTGTAGAGTATTTTGGAATCCTGTCTTAATTTCACCATTTCTTGGGTCAGAGGAACTGGTGAAGCATAACATTTTTTGAGCCATCGCTTATCAACTAATGCAAGCATGACTGTATCAAGACTGCTAATTTCATGTCATGCATGTGTCATGTATGGGATAAAGTTTTGGTGTGTAATTGTTTGAAACTGCCATTGTTTTGTTATATGTATATACAGTATAAAAATATCGTCATTTTATTTTGGCTGAGTTGGTTATTTTAAAGAGAATCAAATTATACCAGCAAGAATCTGGGTGAGAACTACGGAGTAATACTACATTAAGGCAACCAAAATAGGCTTAAAATTAGTAGTGCCAGACTCTAGGAAGCTGGAGATTGGATCATCACAGGTTTGTCAAAAGCTTGAAGGGGATAATCTTGTTAAAGGTAGACCTGTAGTCTATTAAGAGGATTGAGACATACAGTACAGTGCATACTTGTTAATTCTAGATACTGAAGAGTATCACGAAGAACCAGGGGCACCTTGGCCCTCCACTGTGCTATTTGTGCTGAAGGCAAACTGCTAAGGAGTCAAACATTCACTAGACAGTGTTGTTCAATACTTTTATTATGAAATATGTCAAGGTGACTGATCTGTAATCACGAAGGCTACACTCAGTGAATCTCTTTAAAACATGCATTATGAAGGCAATTTTATAGCCTGAAGCATGAAATTCTTGGTGTAGTAAGACCAGCTTTGTTATATGGGTTGGCACTGACCAGAAAGCTGGAGACAGAGCTGGAGGTAGCAGAGTTAAAGATGCTAAGATTTGCACTGGGTGTGACAAGGATGGATAGGGTTAGAAATAAGGACATTAGAGGGTCAGCTCAGGTTGGATGGTTGGGAGACAAAGTCAGAGAGGCGAGATTGCGTTGGTTTGGACATGTGCAGAGGATAGATGCTGGGTATATTGGGAAAAGGATGCTAAGGATAGAGCTGCCAGGGAAGAGGAAAAGAGGAAGGCCTAAGAGTACGTTTGTGGATGTGGTGAGAAAGGACATGCAGGTGATAGGTGTAACAGAGCAAGATGCAGAGGACAGAAAGATATGGAAAAAGATGATCTTCTGTGGTGACCCCTAACGGAGCAGCCGAAAGAAGAAGAAGAAATGCAGCATTAAAAATATTTGTGAAAATACAAGCAAACAGATCAGCACAGATCTAAGTACGCACATGGAAAGAAAGTCTGCCTCTTTAGTTCAACTGTTGATCCTCTCTAAACAAGTGCAACTGCAGTAGGAGAGGGCCCAGATACTTCCAAACAATAACTGCCCTAAATATTGGGAAAGCTTCTGTCTTGTGCATCCAAGGACTGCTAGATCTTGTACAATTTTACAGATCTAAAATTGCAATTTTTAAATTTCACAGCTTGCAGTAACACACACGATCCAAAAGCTAAAGGTATTATTGTGAAAAATTGCTACTGAGGATTTCATTCATTCATTCATTCATTTGTTTTTTTCCAAAACTACGTCAAAGACTGTATTTTTGTGTATTGTGTCACGCATTTGTATCAGAGGAGCTACTCATGTGCTCGATCAAGTTATGTGATAACCCACTGGGTTGAAAGGTGGCCCTGTCGCTGACATTGTCTTCTTCTCCCCCCATGCTCCAAAAAACCGCCCAGAGAGGACATTTAGGTCTATGCAATGTAAGAAGTCCGGCTGCCTGGAAGAAGCTGTCTTTTACGATCACAGCGACCGGCCGGCCGGAGCACCAGTAAATGATCCTTAATTCTGCAATGAAGAGCCTAATATTTGTCTTATTATTTGCCCAAACAGCTGATTATACAAATGCCAAAAGGCATGCTTTTTGTTGGAAGTCACTGAATTAAATGGGGTCATCTGGTTGGTGTCTGAATTTTTCATCCTCCTCGTGACCTGACATTCCTGCACCCAGCCAGAGTTGAGTTCTGTTGCCCTTATTTTAGAATCAGTTTGCCAGTTTGGAAATGCTCAGTATGGTGTGTTCTCCCTTGCTAAGGAAAACAGTAGACAGTATAATGTATTTGGTCGATGTCCTTACCCATTGGGATATACATGATCAGAACAGATAATAATTGTTTAAATTAATATACTTTAGAGATGGAGCACTGTTAGTTGAAGGCAACTCAGTGAGATAGTAGCAGAGATGGGACCAACCACCTTGGCCACGCTTATTTTATTATCTATACATACCATGTGTCAAGTGAATTCTAAAAGACCACAATTTAATTTAATTCAAACAAAGACCTACCTGACAGCCTCTGTATATTCTTATGAACAAGAAAAGTGTGCTTATTGCACGACGTGAATCTGAACATATAGACATGATTTAAAGGTTAGTGAATAGTGATACCTCTGGACAGCAGGACAGGAATGGTTTGATATAGATATTGGAGTCGTGAACCTTCAGATCATGGTCCCCCAGTCCCCGGGTAACACCTATAGTTGCCATAACCCGTGCCTGTAAAGTAAAAGATGACAAAGTGATTTTTTTTAAATGACAAAATTAAAGAAATTTTTCTGAAAAAACTGGAATATGCACTTGAAGTTTAGCGCTGTTTGTCTGCTATGGGAACTTTAATTCATATGGTACATTTCCTTAGCACTCCTTTATGGAGTTCTCTCAACAGCAAATTGCACTTGTGACCTATTGCCAACCTCATTAGATTCTCACTGCCAGCTTACATGAAGGCACATCCCTTGAGCAGACACTCTTTCATCACAGACTGACAATGAGATGATGTTCATTTGTGATCCTCCATGCTTACCACAAACACGTTTTCTGCAATACACAATTCTCAAGAAATCGAAAATCAAAAAATGTCATTTATGTAAAAAATAATCTGTACAGAAAGCTCCTATAAATTAAGAGTCAATAAATCTGAAAATGTATAAGCATCCCATAGTGTAGAAAGGAATCAAGAACAATATTTATATTAAGCTAGTATGGCTATCACATTAGATTTAAAAGTAAAAATGGACACAAATATATGTTGGGGTCACACTTGTCAGACAGCGAGTAATAACTGCTCACCTTTTTGCCTTCTCCATATATCAGAGGAAACTTCAGATCATCATCCACAATGGTTTTATAAGCCCTAGAGAAAACAAAGCACAGCCTTTTGTCAGTAACACGCATACAACAAGTCTTTTAATATTAGTAATCAAATTTTTGTTTTAAATTTGTATGTAAAAAAGGCTAAAGCCAAACATTTAACATCATATACTGATGTGCTGTTGTGCCACTTCAAAAGATATCACAAGCTCACAGCCTCAATGTCTTTTGAATTTTCTTCCTTGGACTCCCAAAGACTTGCAGCTCAAGGACTGGCCTATTTGGATGTCAGACATCAGACAACCAACCCTGATGGGCATCATTCTTGTTTCAAGTGAACTCTGATGATGTTTAGGTAAAACATAATAGGATCAGAGGGGGTAAACAACAGGAAAGGAAGTTGAGAGGTTCGGGGGCCTCACAGCCCACCAGAACAGCATCATGTAAGACATGCCCCAGAAGGTGGACTGGATGATCTGGGAAGGTAGCCCAGCTCTAGAAGGTTGCTGAGGAGGAGATAGGACAGCCCTTCTGTTCATACCTTATAAAGAGAATGCAAAAGGAAGCAAGATGAGAAAAATGGCAGTTTGCCATCCTTCCCTTATGAAGTATGAATTCTGTGGAATACCACTTGTGTCAAAATGAAGTAAATAAA
Organism: Erpetoichthys calabaricus; assembly: GCF_900747795.2. NCBI lineage: Eukaryota > Metazoa > Chordata > Cladistia > Polypteriformes > Polypteridae > Erpetoichthys > Erpetoichthys calabaricus. The sequence continues at coordinate 191,870,727 of NC_041394.2, read as the reverse complement.
CTGGCAATTATGAATTAAATTATCACATGCAAAAGTACAGCAATATATAGTCAATAAATTGTGAAAAAACATGTAATTAAATGTATCGTCTAATTATTATGAAAAGTCATCTAATTATTAGTAGAAGTTATCTAATTATTATGAAATACAATGTTATCATCTTATATATAAACGTCTACATGTGGAAGTGTGTGTGTCTGTCTATCCGGCCCGGAAGTGCAAGGCTACTACATCATGAAGCTCAGAGAGGTGGCCCCAAGTTAACGAGTCAGAAGAAGAAAGCGACTCTGTTGCTAAAGTAAAACCGCTGAGAAAAGAGAGAAACTCTTACGCAAGCGAGACAAGCACATCAGCAAAACGGTATCCCTTTTACTTTTTCTCCCGTCGCTAATACACAAGCGAGGCAAGCATGTCGGCAAAATGAAACATAGTAGAGAGATGCCCAGAGTAGTTCCTAATTATTTTGCTGCCCAGCTCTTAGAGCTTCTGGACTGCCTAAATCTGAGGCAACTTGTCGAGGTCCCCACTCACAACAAGGGCCATACCCTCGATTTAGTCATTACTGACACAGTCCTTATCTCTGACCTCCAAGTACTTGATCTGGGTGTTTCCGATCACAAAATTGTTTCAATGGATTTACCCACATATTCACTATACTCTAAACCACAGCGCTGTATCCGCTTCAGGAGCCTGAAAAAAATGCTTTTTGAAATGATTTAAATGCTGACATTAAGAACTTCTCCATTGCTCCCTTTTTTCTTCTGTCAGTGAGTTAGTCGATTACTACTACAATGGGCTCCACAACATCCTTAAGACCCATGTCCCAGTTAAATCACGAGTGGTTTCTTTTGTAAAATCTGCCCCGTGGTTTACAAGTGAGCTTTGACAGATGAAAGCAGCAAGGCGAGCCCTCGAGTGTTTTGTTGCAACCAGTTTAATGGTCCACAAATTAGCCTATCGAGAACACCAAAAAAAAATACTCTAGAGCACTGTCCACCGCCAGATCTCAATACTATTCAAATTTAATTAATAACAGTCCTGGAAACTCCAAACAACTTTTTTCCATGATAAATCATTAACTCAATCCTCATACCTATGCCTGTAATAATTTCACAGAGGAGCAGTGCAATAATTTTATTGAATATTTCACCTCTAAGGTAGACATCATCCGCTCCTCATTGTCTGTTTCTAGCCCTCCATTGCTGGATGTTTCTACATCAAAGCGAATGGGCTGCCTTTCCCAGTTCCTCTGTACCACAGTTAAACAAGTTGAGGGCATCATCCAGAGGATGAGGCCTTCAATGTGTTCAGTGGACCCTTTTCCCACTCCTCTGGTAAAAGCTAATGAATTGGATTTAAGCCTTCTTATTGCTGATATCATTAATCACTCTCTCCAGAGCAACTTAGTCCCATTGGCTTTGAAAACCGCAAAAATTAGACCTCATTTAAAAAAATCTTCTTTGGATCCTGAAGTGATAGCAAACTAACCTTCCAACCTTCCATTTTTGTCTAAGGTTTTGGAAAAGGTTGTTTTGGTCCAGCTTCAGGATCACCTCAAAAAATTCAATCTGTTTGAAAAATTTCAATCTGGTTTCCGATCTTCTCACAATACAGAGACAGCCCTGATTAGAGTCACCAATGACCTCCTGATGGCTGCTGACCAGGGCTCTCCATCACTCCTTATCCTTCTGGATCTCACAGCTGCATTTGATACAGTAGAACATAATATTCTCCTTCATCATCTTCATTATATAATTGGACTTTCTGGCATTGCTCTGGAGTGGTTCGAGTCCTATCTCACAGATAGGGCTGAGTATGTGGCCCTAGGGGACGTTAAATCTCGTACCCGCACTGTCACCTTTGGGGTCCCACACGGATCAGTCCTTGGGCTGACCCTTTTCAACATCTATATGCTACCCCTGGGTCACATCATCAGCAGGCATGGAATTTCATTCCACTGTTATGCCGATGATACGCAGCTCTATGTGAGACTGGATTCGACCTCACTTACACCTCCATTAACTCTTTCCTCTTGCTTGGATGAGATTGAGGCTTGGACGTCCAAGAACTTCCTCAAGCTGAACAGCACCAAAACTGAAGCTCTTTTAGCTGGTACCCTCCATCAACTTCGTTCCTCAGTAAATTGTATTTCCTTTTCTGATTGTACCATTACCCTCTCCCCGTCAGTTACAAATTTGAGTGTCAAGTTAGACTCCTATCTGTCATTTGATATGCATGTCCATCACCTTTGTAAAACTGCATTCCTTCATCTCCAAAATATAGCCAAACTCCGTCCCTGCCTCTCCCTCTGTAATGCTGAAAAGCTGGTTCATACCTTTGTCTCCTACAGGCTGGATTATTGTAATGCACTTCTCATCGGGATACCCAACAACAGCCTTTAAAAGCTCCAACAAATTCAAAATAGTGCTGCAACTATCATAATGAGGGTGCGGAAGTATCAACACATTTCACCAATTCTTCGGTCACGTCATTGGCTCCCTATTCATCTCCATATCGAATACAAACTCTGTTTGTTTACTTACCAGTGTATCCATGGAAATGCTCCACAATATCTTAAGGAACTCCTTATACTACAATCCACTGCCAGAAACCTCTGTTTTGCAAATACCTACCGCCTTCGCCCCCCTGTGACCAAACTTCGTACAATGGGTAACTGAGCCTTTGCAGCCGCTGCTCCACGGCTCTGGAATGCCCTACCAGAGAGCCTAAGAACACAGCAGATTGTGGGCTTTTTTAAAAAACAGCTAAAGACTTTTCTATTTAGGAAAGCTTATTAACAAGAATGCTACTAATTATTGTTGTTTTATCTCTGTTTTTAACTTGTTTTGCCTTTGTTTAAACTTTTTATGTAGCACTTTGAAATTTACTGCAAATGTAAAGTTCCCTATAAATAAAATGCATTATTATCTCTTATATATATTTCTTTTCTGGTTCGTCCTGCTTCCACTTCAAAACCGGTCCCGCCCACACGCAACCGACACGGCATTTCTCGATTCCTATTTGTTGTCTTCCATGTCATGCACTATACTGGCCTGCTGAGCATAATACATCCAACAAGTACTCGAGGTGCTGCCACAACGGTAAAGTAGCTTTACCACCCTTGCGGGAGCCACCTGTGTCTTTACAACAGCTTCTTACACAGTAAACATCAGAAGCTAAAAATTATCGTGAACACATTTGAGAATACAACTCTTCTCTAGCGTTTGCTTCCATGGCTGCACAGATAACTCAACCTCCTGGCCACGGACCATACTGTTTTAAAATACACGGGCAAATTTATCACCAAATCTCTCCACTATACGCTAACACTTCTACCTCTCCAGAATATGGACAGTTGTATGCTTTTGACACAGCGCAAGCTACTGAAGTACGCTTACAAAATAAAGCAAACTCTGCATGCAGCGAAAATTTACTTCTCCAGCTAGATTCCATGCTCAGAACCATCAACCCCTTCGCTAAATCATACAAACACATGCATGAAATCGCTCAGTCCAATCCAACAGCATCTGTACGAATGGTTTTCAAGGAAAACCCTAGGCAAGATTTACGACAATACAATGCCCCGACATGTCACACCAATGTTGCAGCGATTTTCGTTGGAGAAGATGGTGAAATGCCTGCCGAAAGGGACATTTGCATATATCCCATAGGCAACTCCTGTAAACAAATTTCCACGCTCAATATGAATTGCGATCCTATGGTTTACCCACTTTTATTCCCTTATGGAGACACTGGCTGGCACAAAGATTTACAACATGTTCCCGATAAAAGAACCGCCAAGCGAATAAGGCTTACTCAATGACAATTTTATGCGTACAGATTAGCAATGAGGAATACATTTAGTATTTTGCACTCCAGTGGCAAACTATTCCAACAGTACGTTGTAGATGCGTATATTAAAACAGAGGGCACGCGTCTCAACTATCTCAGATTACATCAACAAAATCTGCGCGTGGAACTATCGGACGCACTGCAAGCAAACACTGAAAATAACAACGTACGTGTAGGCAAAATGATCATATTACCGTCCACATTTCCAGGAAGTCCAAGATACATGCAACAAAACTATCAGGATGCCATGGCCATAGTACATAAATTCAGAAAGCCAGATTTATTTATCACTTTCACATGTAATCCTGCTTGGCCGGAAATTCTACATGCACACTGCGTCTTTCAAGAAGTATTTATTTCTTCTTGATTTCTGAATTCCTTTCTCACCGTTTTCCGTTCCTATTCTTACACCGCCGTATGCTACGGCGGGAGTCGGCTAGTTATTATTATTATCTCTACATTTGGCGGCCTGGTGGCGCAGCGATATCGCTGCTGCCTCGCAGTTAGGAGACCCAGGTTTGCTTCCCGGGTCCCCCCTGCGTGGAGTTTGCATGTTCTCCCCGTGTCTGCGTGGGTTTCCTCCGGGTGCTCTGGTTTCCTCCCACAGTCTAAAAACATGCAGGTTATGTGCATTGGCGATCCTAAATTGTCCCTAGTGTGTGCCCGGGGTTTGTTTCCTGCCTTGCGCCCTGTGTTGGCTGTGATTGGCTCCAGCAGACCCCCGTGACCCTGTAGTTAGGATATAGCGGGTTGGATAATGGATGGATGGATCTCTACATTTCAATTTTTTTTCTGACGATTTCAATAGTTTCTAGGACCTCAGGCTTTTTACAGCACAGTTTTATTATAATTAGAGGTTTTATTTCACACTGGCCTTATTTTTAAAGACAATTGATTTCACAATGCGACTTTTCCGAACAGCACATTTCCAAATGACTCCTTTAGTGCCAGCGCTAATTATTTCAGAATTTCTATTTTCATGATAGTTTCGTCATTTGTCAATCAAGGCCAACAAGGCTGAGCTTTTTCCTATTGGCTAATCCTTTGCCGTTGATTACTTTTGCCTGCTATAAGTGATGGGCTACCAAAGATTTTTTACTTTTCTTCTTTTTCTTTTGTACTTTCCTCACATTTAAACTGGCAGTAAGATCTGTAGTGGTCAGTGCAAATGAAATATATATAAATAATTTATCATCTTTTAGATGTGCCAAGCAATAGGTTCATTTAATAAATAATAAAAAACTGAATAACAAAATCCTAACAATCTTAAGATTCTCACTATTACAATCCACAGGAAATGTCTGGTATAAGAAGACCTGCTGCGAGTTGCATTTCGTTCCTCCTCCTCCTACATTTTGTCATTTACTACTAAAATATGAAAAAAGTTTCTGTTTTAACGATGTGTTTACACAGATTATTGTTGAAATGGAACACACATGAAATGCCTGTGTTCCAAATAATGATCTATTATTTCCCTATTCAACTCTAGGTACCTGACTCCCAGATAATCAAGGCTTGAACTGGGAGAACTTTGTGCCCATTCTGTGGCAGTGGAGGGATGGAATAGTAGGCTGTTTGCTGCTTGTCTTGATCGGCACATTTACAAGACAAAAGACTCTTATGGAGAGGTGCAAAGGGATTTAAGGTGTGCCGGGTTTACGAGTTTCTTTGTGGCTTTGGTAATTCTAGTGTTAACATATGTAACACTGCTAGAGTAGCTGTGACTGTGCTTTCACTGTCGTTTTGTGTCTCCCTCTCTTTCCCTTTTCCCAGTTCAGCAAGAACATCCCTCTACTGTCTCTCTAGAAGTCTCTGCCTATCACCTTGAATGTTCTCAGGGCTTGTGGAATGCAGGGGCTCCCTCCATGTTCCTTTCTCATGCGTCACTACCAGTCAAGCATCTAGCTCAGTGGCAAATCTGAAGAGCAGTCTGTAGGCCACAATACTATTTGAAGATGAAATGACGGTACAATGGGAATGCTTGGACAGATAAATGATCTCCCAAATATTCAGTCAGTCGGTCGTTTTCCAACCCGCTATATCCTAGCACAGGGTCACGGGGGTCTGCTGGAGCCAATCCCAGCCAGCACAGGGTGCAAGGCAGGAACAAATCCCAGGCAGGGCAGGATGAAAAGATTCTGTGTAGTTTAAGATCAATTGAGCAATGTGTCCACACAGAAGGACATCTAGAAGTATGTCAGATGGAATTTCCAGCCTTGGATGTTTTGCATTCAAGTTTCCTCCCGTGATTCCTTCACGGGCATTTTCTTGTAGACAGTAAGTCTTAAACTACTAACGACTTTTTCATTTGCGCCTGCACTTTGAAGAGCACTATGTTTGAGCATTCCCAATATAAAGAATCACCAATTTGCCTCAAGACAGCATTATATGTTAAATGATCTGCTTCTACTCAAGCTAACCATCCCAACTTTAAACTGCCTTTGCATGTTTGCCAGTTTGAACTCGAGCAGTGCTAAAAGATCTTTGGTAGCCTACTGTCCAAAATCAGGGAATGTAATTTACAGCAAAGGATTAACCAATAGGAACAGGCTAAGGCAATAATAATAATAATAATAATAATAACAATAATAATACATTTTATTTATTTAGCACCTTTCCAATGCTCATGACAAGTGATGAAACCTTCATATGAAAAGAGGCATTGGGAAATACACAGTGCTGGTATTAGAATAGCCATTTTGAAATAGATAGATAGATAGATAGATAGATAGATAGATAGATAGATAGATAGATAGATAGATAGATAGATAGATAGATAGATAGATAGATAGATAGATAGATAGATACTTTATTAATCCCAATGGGAAATGTGCCATTCAGAAAAGTCGCATTGAGGAATAAAAGCAGTCTTTAAAAATAAGGCCATTATGAAACAAAACCTGTAAATATGATAAAATAATGATATTGTAGTTCATAATAATTAAATGACTTCTATTTAATTATGCATTTTTTTCACAATTTATTGACTCATTTATATATATCGCTGTATTTTTGCATGTGATTATGTATTTCATAACTGTCACTTTAATAATTTGATTTTGGCACAAATGGTATTCCACAGTGCCAAGGACTTCAAACAGTCTACAAGGCAGTAAGAGAAAAGCAGAAGCCTTTCCAAATGGTTCACCAAATGCTTTGCTCAGCAGTCACCTTATTTTAAAAGAGATACTTCTATTTGCTTTATTGTAAATAGGGAATTAAATACTCTGTAAAACTATACACTTGCACAAAAAAAGTAAAATGTTTTCTCTGTGTTTTTTTTTTTACATTTATTTTCTTAGCAGACACTTTTATACAAAGACAATGAGGTCAACATAATTGTGTAAACATAAGATCTGAATGGCTAGGAAAAAGCAACAGAGCTCACAAAGGCCTCCAAATAAGTAGGTAACTACTGACTAGGGAAGCATCGATGACTTGACGTTGACGTATGCTGCTATAAGGAACCAGTGGAGTGACCTGAGAAGGGGAGTGACACGCACCCATTTCTGCTGGTTGAAAAACAGACGTGCTGCTGCCTTCTGAAAACAACTACAGTGGCTTTTTATTTTCATTCTTAGCATATGAGCGAACGCATTGGAAAGGGGCACCATTACAGCTCCCAAGCCTACAATAACATTTTAATGAATTAGACATTCCAGCTGTGGGTGCCAATCTACCTCTGGCCACACTGAATGACACACTGCCACTTAGAGGGAGAAAAGGTAGAACTGACTAATTAAAGCGAACCTGGATGGGATGCCACAGGGCACTATCGTGCATAATCTAACATTCAGCACAAACCGGATCGGCTTAGAGTCGCCAATTAGCCTGAAGATGTGAGGACTGTTTAAGGTCCACAAAGATATACAAAGGGCTAGGATTTGAGCATAGAGTGATGGACGCAACAAACCTTTTAGCCATTATTCTTAGGTACAATAAAACATAACTTTGCTCGTTGATGGCAGAAAGTAGGAAGCCATTATGTATAAAACTGTACATTGAGCACTGTGTGAAAGCATTAACAAAGTCAGCCACTTAGCATTAACACATATCCAGGAATGAAGTGGCTAATAAGAGGCCTGCTGTTTGTTTGCTGTTGCTCAACTTGAAAGCTCTCATGACAACACTGTAGTTCGATGAACTCTGAATATGCTCTAAATTGGTAACTGCATGTCAAAACACCATTCTGCCCTGCTTCATAGGTCTCTGGAGCTGTAATAAGAAATCAATTTACAGAAACATATATGGAAGCAAACAGAGAGATACTGGTGGTCAAAATATTAAATTACACTCTGTGATTTGTATTTATTACCTTTACTTATAACCATTCCGAGTGGAAAAGAACTCAATCAAGGAAGTCAGGAATAAATTAGCCTGGAAATGAATGAAGATGTATGTACACATTTTCTGGTCGTGAGATACTGTATTTCAGTCAAGAAACGTTAAGGAGATGAAATCTTGTTTCTTAGAAAAGAAACTGCACAGCTCTGAAAGCCTCAGAATTTGGAAGTGATAGGTTGTGGGTCAATCCCAGAAACATTCACTGTTTCTCTTGAACCTTTTGAGTCTTGTTCAAAGCAAAAAATGGGATATTGTGAAAAGAATAACATCTGATGTCTCTTTAGGCTGCAGAAGAGTTCACGCGCCATGTGAAACGTTCGCAGTTTGTGCTTTGTAACATTCGTTTATATATTTCTTAGTTGTAAGTATAGCAGATATTTTGAATGTCAAGTGCAAAATTGATAAGTGGGGAACATATATTATGTGTACATACTTTATAAATCATCCATCCATCCATCCATTGTCTCCAGCTTATCCGAGGTCGGGTCGCGGGGGCAGCAGCTTGAGCAGAGATGCCCAGACTTCCCTCTCCCCGGCCACGTCTTCTAGCTCTTCCGGGAGAATCCCAAGGCGTTCCCAGGCCAGTCGAGAGACATAGTCCCTCCAACGTGTCCTGGGTCTTCCCCGGGGCCTCCTCCCGGTTAGACGTACCCGGAACACCTCACCAGGGAGGCGTCCAGGAGGCATCCTGATCAGATGCCCGAGCCACCTCATCTGACTCCTCTCGATGCGGAGGAGCAGCGGCTCTACTCTGAGCCCCTCCCGGATGACTGAGCTTCTCACCCTATCTTTAAGGGAAAGCCCAGACACCCTGCGGAGGAAACTCATTTCAGCCGCTTGTATTCGCAATCTCGTTCTTTCGGTCACTACCCATAGTTCATGACCATAGGTGAGGGTAGGAACATAGATCGACTGGTAAATTGAGAGCTTCGCCTTGCGGCTCAGCTCCTTTTTCACCACGACAGACCGATGCAGAGCCCGCATTACTGCGGATGCCGCACCGATCCGCCTGTCGATCTCACACTCCATTCTTCCCTCACTCGTGAACAAGACCCCGAGATACTTGAACTCCTCCACTTGGGGCAGGATCTCGCTACCAACCCTGAGAGGGCACTCCACCCTTTTCCGGCTGAGGACCATGGTCTCGGATTTGGAGGTGCTGATTCTCATCCCAGCCGCTTCACACTCGGCTGCGAACCGATCCAGAGAGAGCTGAAGATCACGGCCTGATGAAGCAAACAGGACAACATCATCTGCAAAAAGCAGTGACCCAATCCTGAGCCCACCAAACCGGACCCCCTCAACGCCCTGGCTGCACCTAGAAATTCTGTCCATAAAAGTTATGAACAGAATCGGTGACAAAGGGCAGCCCTGGCGGAGTCCAACTCTCACTGGAAACGGGTTCGACTTACTGCCGGCAATGCGGACCAGGCTCTGGCACCGATCGTACAGGGACCGAAGAGCCCTTATCAGGGGGGCCAGTACCCCATACTCTCGGAGTACTCCCCACAGGATTCCCCGAGGGTCACGGTCGAATGCCTTTTCCAAGTCCACAAAACACATGTAGACTGGTTGGGCAAACTCCCATGCACCCTCCAGGACCCTGCTAAGGGTATAGAGCTGGTCCACTGTTCCGCGACCAGGACGAAAACCACACTGTTCCTCCTGAATCCGAGGTTCGACTATCAGACGGACTCTCCTCTCCAGGACCCCTGAATAGACTTTTCCAGGGAGGCTGAGGAGTGTGATCCTTCTGTAGTTGGAACACACCCTCCGATCCCCCTTCTTAAAGAGGGGGACTACCACCCCGGTCTGCTAATCCAGAGGCACTGTCCCTGATGTCCATGCGATGTTGCAGAGGCATGTCAACCAAGACAGTCCTACAACATCCAGAGCCTTGAGGAACTCCGGGCGTATCTCATCCACCCCCGGGGCCCTGCCACCAAGGAGTTTTTTGACCACCTCGGTGACCTCAGTCCCAGAGATGGGGGAGCCCACCTCTGAGTCCCCAGGCTCTGCTTCCTCATTGGAAGGCATGTTAATGGGATTGAGGAGGTCTTCGAAGTACTCCCCCCACCGACCCACAATGTCCCGAGTCGAGGTCAGCAGCGCACCATCCCCACCATATACAGTGTTGACACTGCACTGCTTCCCCTTCCTGAGACGCCGGATGGTGGACCAGAATCTCTTCGAAGCCGTCCGAAAGTCGTTCTCCATGGCCTCCCCAAACTCCTCCCACGTCCGAGTTTTTGCCTCAGCAACCACCAAAGCCGCATTCCGCTTGGCCTGCCGGTACCTATCAGCTGCCTCCAGGGTCCCACAGGACAAAAGGGTCCTGTAGGACTCCTTTTTCAGCTTGACGGCATCCTTCACCACCGGTGTCCACCAACGGGTTCAGGGATTGCCGCCACGACAGGCACCAACCACCTTATGGCCACAGCTCCGGTCAGCTGCCTCAACAACAGAGGCACGGAACATGGCCCATTCGGACTCAATGTCCCCCACCTCCCTCGGGATGTGGTCGAAGTTCTGCCGGAGGTGGGAGTTGAAGCTACTTCTGACAGGGGGCTCTGCCAGACGTTCTCAGCAGACCCTCACAACACGTTTGGGCCTACCACGCCTGACCGGCATCCTCCCCCACCATCGAAGCCAACTCACCACCATGTGGTGATCAGTTGACAGCCCTGCCCCTCTCTTCACCCGAGTGTCCAAGACATGTGGCCGCAAGTCCGACGACACGACCACAAAGTCGATCATCGAAACTGAGGCCTAGGGTGTCCTGGTGCCAAGTGCACATATGAACACCCCTATGCTTGAACATGGTGTTCGTTATGGACAATCCGTGACGAGCACAGAAGTCCAATAACAAAAACACCGCTTGGGTTCAGATCGGGGGGGCCATTCCTCCCAATCACGCCCTTCCAGGTCTCACTGTCATTGCCCACGTGAGCATTGAAGTCTCCCAGCAGAACGAGGGAGTCCCAGAAGGTATGCCCTCTAGCACTCCATCCAGGGACTCCAAAAAGGGTGGGTACTCTGAACTGCTGTTCGGTGCATACGCACAAACAACAGTTAGGACCCGTCCCCCCACCCGAAGGCGAAGGGAGGCTACCCTCTCGTCCACTGGGGTAAACCCCAATGTACAGGCTCCAAGTCAGGGGGCAATAAGTATACCCACACCCGCTCGGCGCCTCTCACTGGGGCAACTCCAGAGTGGTAGAGAGTCCAGCCCCTCTCAAGAAGATTGGTTCCAGAGTCCAAGCTGTGCGTCGAGGTGAGTCCGACTATATCTAGCCGGAACCTTTCAACCTCGCGCACAAGCTCAGGCTCCTTCCCCTTCAGAGAGGTGACATTCCACGTCCCAAGAGCCAGCTTCTGTAGCCGAGGATCGGACCGCCAAGGTCCCCGCCTTCGGCCACCACCCAACTCACACTGCACCCGACCTCCTTGGCCCCTCCCATGTTTTTACACTTTACCCTGTATTTTCAGCTTGTTATGACAGTAAAAATGCAAACTGTTTAGAAAGCCCATAAACCTGTGAGCTTGGAAAAAATGGATTATTAAATGAATGGATAGATGGCTTCGTCGTGATTGTTGAATGAATTGAAATAATGCTGTAAAAATTCAGTCTTTCATGTTTTATTTTTAGGTGTGGACACGAAGGGGCCTCATGATGGAGGGCCCAATTCTGCCTCGATAGTAACTGGCCTCTCACAAATCTTAACTGGATTAAGTGGATTGGGGGAATGGTATGTTACTTCAATCATATTTTGTAATATTTTGGAATAATTATGATTATTTGCAGAATTTTGCCTTCTGTTCCAAAAACATTTAATACAAAAATTAATATTTGTTCATATATGTTAAATGGCCCTTTTGTTGCTGAATGTGTGTTAGACAGCCTTACCCTAAATATATGGTGCTGACTATGGTGGCACTATAGATGGAGCACCTTCCAAATGCTTAATTAAAACAAACATAAATACGTAACTTGAGATGTGTGCTACATTGATATACATATCCATTCTGCCAATCACATAATTTGCATTTTCTCCAATTGCTTTGTGCCAATTCCTGAATAAGAATTATGGTTCTCCAAACTATTAAGTGAAAACCCCATGCCACTCGGTCACTTGATCACAGCACAATAGCATTTCTCATTGTTATTCAAAAATTGCAAATGCACAGTTTTCCAAATGACCACGTACAATTCTCATTGAATAGACACAATTCTCACTTGTGCTAGCCTTGTTGTTACAATGGATTATATTCCATTTTAGTAGAATAGCTCTGCTCTGAAATATACAGGGCTATTCAAAATGAAAGAGCAGATTTCAAAAATTTATTTCAAACAAACTATAAGACAGAATCACATTCCGCACATCACTGGATAAAGGAAAGTTAAAAATTTGGTCCTATGGTCCTTGAGGTTGCATGCACGTAACATCAAAACCGTAGACCATTTCTTGCCACACACGAGACAACTGGTCCCTAGTTACTGAATTCACAGCTTCCTCAATTCAATTTTACAAATCTTGTAGATTAGCGGGCACAGGTGGAACCTTCCAATCCATTGTCCTGGAATGGTGTAATTCAGGTAACGCCAGACCTTCATGCGAGATGGTGCCCCACCTCATTTCAACTTGGACGTCCGGTGTTACCTAAATGACACCTTTCCAGGACAATGGATTGGAAGAGGTGGACAACAAGATCTTGCTCATCGTGTATGGCCTCCCAGGTCTCCAGACCTTACCCCCTGCGATTTTTATCTATGGGGGTACATTAAAGAAAGAGTGTTTGTTACACCTATGCTCACTAATATTCAAGATTTGCAACATCAAATTGAGGGAGCTGTGAATTCAGTAACTAGGGACCAGTTGACTCGTGTGTGGCAAGAAATGGTCTATATGGTATAGCGGGTCCACAGCTCTCAGCAAAGGCCAGTTTTTAGATAAATAAATAATCACGCTTGCAGCTTAGCGAGGGGGCGTGGTGGTTGTGGCTGCAGCGGGTCTCAGGGCGATCTGCGGTGTGGGCGTTTCTCACCTAAGTGCACAGGTGAGAGACTGCCGACATTCGTGATTGTTCCTGGGGCTGCTAATTTGTCACAGCTGCTATGCCCTCTCAACCTATATAGAAGCATGAGTCGGCTAGAAAGAGGGAAGGGAAAATGAAAGAGTAGAACAAGAAAGGAAAGAAAGACGGAGGTTGCTGGAGAGCACGGAGCAGGAGAGAGAGAGAGAGAGTTGGTGCGGGTGAGCGAGCGAGCGAATGCAGCTGTACGGAAGCCTGGGTGTTAGGCCGACACCCAGGAGTTGTAGTAGTGGTCGCCCCCGCTGAGTGATCGAGTAGCGGGAGTGACCAGTGAAGGGCGACTGGCCGTGTAAGGCCGGGAAGGCAGCGGGAGTTGGGAGGCTTGGTGGAGAAGTCCTTGATGTGAGCGTCCTGATCATCAAGGATACCAAGTCTCAAGTCTGGGATGAGTGCGCGACCGAAGCCAGGATCGGGAGGCCTCCATACCTATTTGAAAAGAAGTGAAAGACAGCTGCAGAGAGAGCATCTCGCCTGCTGTGGGGCCCAGATGGGTGAAGCAGGAGAGACACTAGGATAGCAGACACCGGGCTCTTAATTGTATTTTAAAGGACTGCTTGCAGCGTTGTTTTAACCTCGGTTTTAAAGGATTGTTTTTTTCTATTGATTTTTAAACCTCCACGTTTCTTTTATGGATTATTTATTTAATTCAAGAATTTGACTCACTGCGCTTTATTTATTTGAATACTTTGTTTTGATTGTTTATAAATAAAAGCACTTTTGCACTTTTGTACCATCCCCTTGCTATATTGTTGCCTCACTGTCTAGCTCATCGGTAACATTACCGATGGTGACGGGTTCAAGGGCTCCCGGACAGCAGATGGGAGCATGGAGCCGATCCCACATTGCCACAGTCTACTGTTTTGATGTTTGTCATTTTACACGTGGTGCTCATGTTGAGTGTGTGTGACCTCAAGGACCATAGGACCAAACTTTTAACTTTCCTCTATCCAGTGATGTGCGGAATGTGTTTCTGTCTTATACAGTTTGTTTGAAACAAATTTTTGAAATCCTCTTTCATTTTGAATATCCCTGTATTTAGACACCTATGAATTGTGCAAATCATCACATGCAAAACAGTCTGATATAACCTATATTTAAACAAAATTGTGTAGATGTGGTATTGTAATGCCTACTAAATTTGTAAATTGCTTGTCATTCATTTACAAAGAGGGGGTTCCAACACTTTGGCTTAACCAATGACATGTGGAATGAAGTGAATCTACAAGTGGAACTTATAGTAACTGGCAAGTATATTTATGCAGTTAGAGCACATTTGAATTATGAATATTAAAACCACTGAGCATGTCAACTTCTACTGCACAAACATTTTCAATTGCTTGTCTACACAATGATCAGACTTTTCATTTTAGTGTCACTGGCTAATTCGCTGACACCAAACATACGTTTAGAGACATGAGTTAAGAGTTTTGAGAGAATTACTTCATTTTGCAGATAAACCAGAATGCTGTGCTGCAACATATAACCTTTTTTTGGGAAACATATGTAAAGTTGTAGGAGCTTCAGAACTGTTGGGACATGTGCCAATGCAAATGAGAAAAACTAATAGCCAGAATGGAGCTTATATACAATAATACAGATACATTTTAATCCTGCATATCTGCAGTGTTTTAATATTGAAATTTGCAACATTTGACTAAATATTTCCCCCCACCGTGATTCTGGTCTGGATTCTGCGGGTTAAGAAAATGACATGACATGACAGAATATTTCTAAAATTTCACAAAGGTTGTTCATCATAGTGAATGACATAATCTAGCACCTATAAAACTGGATGGAGAAGAACTCCACAATATAGAATAATACCTTAAAGATGGTATCCATTTCCAAACATAATCCAGTGCAGGAAGCTGGCGCATATTCTGGCAGCCTCAGGCACAAGGAAAGACCCAGCCTTGGATGTGGTGCCAGCTCAGTCACATCCTTTCATATCTGCCAAATCAGATTTGCCAGGTATCCTAACCTGCACAACTTTAAGAACTGGAAGAAGCCCAGAGATAAACCCACATGGACATGGCAAGCAAATGCAAACTCCACAATAACTGGGCCAGGATTCAAACCCAAGTGAGACAGTAGCACTAATAACTGGCTCACCACGCCTCCTTTAATTAAGATAATTTATTCATAAATATTCTATACAGACATATGTTTTAAGAAACAGTGCTTAGAATGGCTGACTAAGGAAAAATAATTAGTGTCAAAACAACTGTTCAAAAAGTTTAAAGAAACTGAATCCATTACCTTTGAAAAAATGAATATGTTTGTAAATTATTATTTGCAAACTATTTTCTGCTAACAACACATTATTTCTAAAATCTAATAAACACATCCACTTCACCTTGCCAGTCTAACTGTAATATATTCATCATCACTTGGGTGAGGTGAAAAGAATAAGGCAGCACCATTCTGTTTTGAATTTGAAACAAGCACTTTTCAGATGCTAATGTATTTGCTTTCAATGATTTCAAATATAATTATTCCAGCAATTTTTACCATAACATATAACCATCAAACTGAAGTACTTTTTGTGATAAATAGAATAGAACTGATTAGTTGGACTAGCAGAATTTCAGAACATTAAACTGTGTTGGCAGGCTCTTATAAACACCGTGCTGTTCTTTCAAAAAAAAAAAAAAACAAAATCAAACTTTCTCTCTTATGATACATTTCTTGAAAAACTTCAAATTATACTTTCAAGCTGTGAAAATATTCTGATTTAATTATTTTTTGGAAGCATTGAAAAGCTACACACTTCACATTGCCATATAAAGCTGGCTAAGTTAGACCACACTAATTACAAAGCTCCCTCTGTGTATTTTAACTCTCTGTTTGTATTTTCACGCCATGCTTCTACTACACTGAAAGCCACTGTACATGTTAAGAGTTTCTATTGCATGTTTTTTGGAGAAATGTTCTTTGATTGCCAGTCAGATAACAAGAGGTGAGGCCAATCTGTACATTGCTGTTTATCCACTGGGGACCATGCACATTTAATGCCATGACAAACTCTTCACTTCTGGCTGCATTTGAATTGAGTGATACAGATTGGATCGCCACAGATTACAGTTAATATATAAAAGAAAAATGCTTGCTTGTGTTATACAGTACATGCATTTTCTTTCTAATAGGATTCCTCTATTTAACTTTAATATTTTCTTCTGTTCTTGTTAAGAATTCACTAGAATCTTCGTAGATTTCATTTTTTGAAATTTTTTTCGTTGAACTGTTTTGTGTGTTGCTTTGCATGTGCACCGCCATATTTTCTATAGCAACATTGTGTGCAGCTAACCAAGTAGGACTGAGTTGGTGGAATGTGATGTCATCTTGTCACTACAATAAGAGAAAGCTGCAATTTACAGTACATCTCAATATCAGAACTTTTCAATAAAAGGCAACACTCACCAAATAAAAACAAACAAGTGAATCTGATAATTGAAATAGCATTTTGTTATGAAATGATTCCATTTCTTATTTTTATGGGCTTTTTATTAGATCATTAGATTAGTTTAGATTGGATAGATTTTATTAATCCCATGGGGAAATTTAGATGCATACAGCAGCAGAAACAAAAACAAGCACATTGGATGAAAGCATTGAATTGCCTGATAGCAGTGGGCACAAAAGACCCCTAGAGGCGCTTCTTAGCACACCATAGTGGAATGAAAAGTGCTCTAAGACAGCATGTCCTAGAGGGGATGGAGGACATTTTTGAAGACTGCATCCAAGTTAGCCATCATTCTCTTTTCCACAACAGCTTCACTGTTTTGTTGTGCTTTATGTAGCTGTTTGGGGTTCTGATTATATAAAGGAGTCGTCTACAACTGAACTGTTCAAAACAAGATTAAAGACTCATTTCTATTCACTTGCATTCCGTGACCTTCAGTAATACTGATGGTTTCCTCATTGTGATTTTGTAACATTACTTCTATTTATTATTTATTTTATTTATGTTCATTTATTTTATTTCTATTTATGTTATTTATGTTAATTGTATGTTTGTTTTTCTTCTATTATTGTAAAGCACTTTGGCCACAGCATTCCTATGTTGTTTTAAATGTGTTATATAAATAAATTGACATTGACATTGGTGATTTCAAATCCAGTTTTGTTTTAGTTTTTTTTTTAATTTTATCTGAAGAAAATAACATTCCATACAATCAAGTCAAACTTAAAAAAACAGAATTCAACCCTCCCACCAGATGTATTAATTAATTATTAAGTGTTTAAAGTAATTAAAATGATTTTCATACCACTTTTGGCACCATGTTTGGTTGCGTAGACACCACCATTTGTTTACTTGTTGCCTCAAAGAAGTATGTGGCATGTGACGTCATTAATTGCGACGGGTTTGAAGATCGCCACTGACATATTTTCCCCATCCAAGAATGAGGATAAGAACCAAAACTTTGAACTGCAAATATTTGTTAGAAAAGATGTTCTAGTTAACGATTTTTGAACTTGGTTTCTCTGATTGTTGCTTCATATTTTGATTTTGACATTGGTACTTTTTAGATTTTCCTGATTAGAACCTTTCATTTATGACTACATCTCTTCTTCTGTTCCTTTCTCTTTTCTGTGCTACATTTTTACCTTAGCACAACAGGCTTAGATTGTAGTTTTATATTGGGTTCTGATT
This sequence comes from Erpetoichthys calabaricus, assembly GCF_900747795.2. Taxonomy (NCBI): domain Eukaryota; kingdom Metazoa; phylum Chordata; class Cladistia; order Polypteriformes; family Polypteridae; genus Erpetoichthys; species Erpetoichthys calabaricus. The sequence goes on along the minus strand of NC_041394.2, from coordinate 191,852,783 downwards.
TTGGGTTACACTTTGAGTTTGTGTTTTGGCTATTTATTTTCCTCCATGTATCATTTCAAACTATGGGTGTTACATCCCTTAAACTTGTTGCCATCTCTGTTGCTTGCATGTACTGTATACACTCGTGGATACGTTTTCCCGCGGATAAGTCTGGACTTGATTGTACTGTATAATTTCTGGTATTTTATAATGTCAGTTGTATAAGTCGAATGCGGAAAACTCAAGCTATTGGACCAAGGGATTATGATATGCTAATGCCCACCTAACAGAGTAACCACGGAGCACACTGCCTTTTTTTCTATGTGGGTGTGGCAATGCGCTGTATCAACTCATGCTCCTAACCTCTCTCTCTCTGTTGTGCCTATGTGACCACCTGAACTAACATTTGCACTGTTATGTGTTTTTTGTATCTCACACCCTGTGGTATAGCAGTTCCGCGGCTTTAAAAAGAAGGGCCAGGTTAATTTAAATCCGTATAGCCATGTTGTTCTCTGTGGGTGCGATTGCACGACCGTGGGGAGTTAATGCGGTAGGTGGAGCAAGTCACACCTGCACGCGTGTGGGTGCAATCGTTCTCAATTGCTTCATTGGCTTCCTGCGGCGTGTGATTAAGATGCTGCGCCCACGGAGGCGTGGGCGGATGTGTACATATATGGGTCGGCACCAGGAAAGGGGAATGGATAGATCGATCAAGGTGAAGAGAAGGAAAAAGAAGTTAAAGAAAGTGAAAGGCAGTCTTAGCAGGAGGATCTGGCAACCTGTAAGGAGGAGACAGCACGAGCTGAGAGCTGCGAAGGAGTGTTTGGTTGTGGCGCTCTAGGGGCTAGTCTACCCCACTGAATGTTCAGTGTGAGTGGGGTGAGCAAGGCAGGTGTCCTCCCAAGGGATCTGAGGAGCGTCTACGTGAGCACGAAGGATGAAGGGAGGAGAGCCGACCTTGGGTGGTCTGGCTACGATGTCCGGAGGTAGTCAAGACGGAGGTTGGCCGAAAGGAGCTCGTTGCTGTGGGTTCTCCGCCGGCTACGTGAGTTATGGGTGAGCCGGGGAGAATGAGAGAAGGAGGCGTGCTAAGATCATGAAGAGTGACTCTGCATTTTTAACCTCTGATTTTAAAAGATTTATTTATTGTTTTTATCCCCACTGAACACTTGTTTTTTTTGGATTATTTATTTAAACCAGATGCACTTTGGTCTCTGTTTTGATTTGTTGTTTTTAATAAAAGCACTTGGCACTTTTGCACCATCCCCTTGTTCCATTGTTATGCCTCACTGCCAAGCTCATCGGTGACATTACCGACTGTGTCGGGTTCGAGGGCTCCCAAACGCTAGATGGGAGCATGGAGCGGACCCGCATTGTCACACACCCTCATACACCTTTATTGTAAGAGCATCCCTTATCTACGATGGAGTATTTGATCAGAAAAATATATGAAGCTGGTTTTAAATTAAAAGTCGTTGAAGTGGCGAAAGAAATTGGTAACTGTGCTGCTGCAACAAAATTTGATGCGTCTGAGAAACTGGTGCAAGATTGAAGGAAGCAAGAAGATGTAAAAAAAAAAAAATTAAGTGTTGCATTTTTGCACGGGCATATAAGTCGGGGTCTGATTTTATGATAGATTTTTCGGGTTTCAAGACCCTTATACGTGAGTGTTGTGATGTGAGATTTTACATATACTTTGATAAATGTTTTGTATGTTTTTTATTTCTAATTTGGGCAAAGCAATGTAATTTAGTGTTTACTTCCCCCCCCCCCCTTAGGAATGGGTCTGTTTGAATTTTACGACAGGATTTGGGGGATGTGTGTTTTAAACCAGTTTGGCAAGTGTTTCTTTGCTAAAGTCATATCTACCCCCGCAAATGGGCTAAGGTGTACTTTAACATATGGTTTGGGGGCAGGTGTTAAGATGTTCTATTTCCCCCATTGGTCTGAGGTATCGCTGTTTGCAATTGGCTTGTCTCAGAGGCCTTTAAGTACCATGATGTCCTATTGGCTCTCGGGGTTGGACAGAACATCTATAAATGTATGTGTTTAACCTCAGTATCTCTCTCTTACCAAACAACATATGATGAAGAAGCATCTCTCTTGCTATCCTGTGATGAAGAGCACAGCTCAGCAGCCATTTTGAACAGACATGTGGCTGAAAGCTGAGCACCAGTGATGCCTTAACTAGAGACATTTAAGTAACTACAAGTCTATGTGCCACCTGAACTACATATCATCATTTAATCAGGTTGTATGGTTGCCAATATTCAAATGTACTTTGCATTTTGTTATTATTTATGAATATTATCAGTAATACATTATTTTATGTGTAACTTAACTTTTGCTTGTCTTTTTACTACATCTAATTGCCTAAGGTTATAGATATAGAAGGGAAGGTGGGCATAAGTTATATACAATAATACCTTATAAACAGTGGTAAGTCTGTGAGATTAGGCATTCTAAGGCTACATATTAATAATACAATAGGGGAAAGTAGAGCAATATACAGGACAAAACAGTGAGTATATACGGTAGTCATCGGTCTGGGCAATAAGAGTTATTTGAACAATTAAACAGGAAATTCTAACGACAAATGCACCCTAAATAAGTGGCAAAGTCTCTGTCTTCTGTTTAATTGAAGGTTTGTAGAAACACGGTGGATATTGTGATAATGCATATGGACAAATGTGTTATCTATCTATTTTAAATGTGTTTTGTATTTAAGTTCAAACCTCATTTTATTACATAATAGACAAATGTTTTCAGTCATGAAGTCACAAGATGTTACTGTTACCGACCTGGCTGGACTACTGTTGTACAGGTGAATGCCTCCAGTTCTAGTGTTGTGACAAAATTAAGAATGTGCCCAAGGCACAACCAGGATCTGAATCAGGAATTAAAGATATGGTCAAAAAATGCATGGATCATGGCCAGAGAGGCAAAATAAGAAGGCGAACACCACCAAAAGGCAAGGCAAAGTTGAAAATCAGAAAACAGCAGAAGTTAAAAGTCAAAACAGAACCTAATGCTAGGGCCTACTTGGAAAAGAAGCTAACAATCACTAAGAATAAATTTGTTTGGAATATTCACTGAAGGATACTACAGCTGCCGCATTTGGCCGTCTTTATACTGGAACCACCGGTGACATTACTAATTCCAGCTTTTGTGATAATGTAGATAGGAATGTGACAACACACAAATAATATAGCTTAAAATAAATTAAAACAAATGTTGGTAAAAAAAAAACAACAGCCACAAAACTAAACCAAAAAACTCCTCACTTATAAAACCACCAAACTGCACAAAACAAAAACACTACAAGCTATACAAAAAGTATGCAAAAAAAAAATTGAACACATGCTAAATGGTGACTTTGTGCAAAATCCACACATGGGAAGCCATGACCTGCCTAACCGTTGGAAGTGTTCTTCCGACTGATGGCCAAAAAATACTGTATGTAAATGCAGTTAACAAAACTGCATTGTATACAAGATTAAATTACTACACATTGAATCATTTTAATCAGATCATGAATTAGCTGAATGGAAAGTACAATATGTCTTATATGTTTGTTTCTTGGATATGACAACACCTACGGTAACATAACAACACTGTGCGAAATATGGAGGAACGGGTCCCTTGGAAGATTTTTAGGGATCTGCCTAATTAAACCTTTGCCTTCCCAAAAAGCATAAAAATCTAAACTGGGTTCCTGTAAATACATTTTAAAAACATCTTATGGTGTTATAAATCACTCAGTGCCTGTTACTAGGCTTTCAAGAAAGTATTGTAGCAGTCAGTGGACATATCGTCACAGGCTGGGCTTGAGTGACAGCAGCCCCAGCAGCAGGGAAAGGGTGTCACAAACCTCAGAAGGATTGAAGGAAAAAGGGCAGAGGCTATTAGAGAAAAAAAATATATAAAAAAGAGTTCCACACAGCCAGTAGTGCTTACGTTGGTCTTAGAGACGCTGAGGTGAATGCTGATTTACTCTAGAAATGATCTGCTTCGATCTTCCATGCTCTTAACTAAGTAGAGGTGCAGTCGTGGTCTGTGGCAAAATGGTGAATTTGTTCATGGTACAGAAATAATTTAATATGCACGATGAAATAGCCATTTTAACGTCGTACACATAGTGTCTAAATATATATGCGTCATTAAAAGTGGCTGTTATGCATGATGCAGAAGGACGGAGCTTTTGCTTGTGAATTATGTATCTGTGTGTGATGTGATTTGTCTTCTTAAGATATGTATATCCAGACTGAAGCCTTCTACACAGCTAATGCATTGAATATTTCATAGTACCAGAGTGACCTGCTTGTAATATCCATCCATCCATTTTCCAACCCGCTGAATCCGAACACAGGGTCACGGGGGTCTGCTGGAGCCAATCCCAGCCAACACAGGGCACAAGGCAGGGAACCAATCCTGGGCAGGGTGCCAACCCACCGCAGGACCCTGCTTGTAATATGCTGCCCAAAACTGCACATGATTGTCTAGACTTTGCATCATATTCAAAACACACACTGCAAATTCATACAATAAGACATATAAGCCAGCAAAGTGCTTGTCTGTATTACTTCTGACCTTCCTGAGTCAAATTTGGCAGAGCAAAGAGAATTTGCCCTTACCATCAGAGCAATTCAAATTTCACCTCATATTTCTAACAAATCAATATGTTAATGAGCCAGGATGACATAATCAGAGTGATAAAGTGTAAGGCAATGATAAAGCAGATCTGTGGAAGGTCAAAGAACAATTAAAAAATATTGCAGAACATAAATGAATAAGAATACCACAGCAGTGATTTGTAGTTTTACTCATATATAAAAGATTTTTCAGAACAATTATACATGTTCTCAAAACACAGTGGTCTAAAATAATAGTAAATATTTGCTGGATTAATACAAAAAGCAAAATGAAATGATCTAAAATGCATGGAAAAGTTCAAATCTTTGAGCACAACTCTCAGGTGCATCGGACCCTTTTTTCATCATGTGAAATCATATCATCCTTTCTTCAGAGACTGCCGGCAGATCATTTAGCTAATTAGTCAGTTAAACAAATTCTGTTTGCCATTAGTTCACCTAATTGTCAGCTTGCTATTTACTATAAAAGGAGCCAAGTGTAGAACATTTGCACTTAAGATGTGTGTGGTGGCAGTGTTGGAGCAATGGCAAAGAATAACAAAACACTAGTAGGAAGAAGCAGAGTGCAGATGAGTTTACAAAGCAGGACATATGGTAGAGGAGAAGGGGCAGGTAGGGGAGTGAGTGGAAGTAGTGGAGTGGGTGCATGTAGGAGAATAAGAGTAAGAAGAGGTAGAAGGTGCTCAAAACATCTCTCAAATGAATTGAGAGCAACTCTTGCAACCCACAGTCTGAGCTTGAGACAGGCTGGGCAAAGTGTATAGCCTCATGGGTGCAGATCAACAGTAGCTCTGGTCATTAGCACATTTCAGAGGGAAAACAGGTATGCCACCTTTACTGCTTCTCTGGGTCTGCATGTTCATAACAAAATGTTTTTCTTACATTGCTACACAGGCATACCATAACTTCTACTCTAAATTTACTGTATTTCACTGATTTTTCATGTGAGGAGGGACAGCCAGTGCCCTTAACCAGCCGGGATGCCCTCAGAATGGAAGGACACGGGGAGAGAGTGTGCAAAGGGCATTATCTCTCCCCAGATCAGTAGATGGCATCCCCCCCTACGTGTACTGAAGACCAGAAGTACTCCAGGGTGGTAGACAGAAGGAGATTCCTGCCTCACATCAACGAACCAGAATTGGGTAGAAGGCGGACAACGCTTGCAAGAAGGAGTGGAGGAGGCAATGACAAAGAGAAAGAAAGAAAGACTAAGAGTTGCTGTACTGTGCTTATGCATGCTTGCATTTGCAGTTGTGGTGAGAAACGTTTTGGGAAGAGTTTCCCCACATTTAAAGACTCTTTGCATTTTATATTTGTGTCTGAGCCTGCTTGAGTTGGGTGCTTGGGAAGCTGGAACACTCCCTGGTGTACACACTCACTTAGAACAGAAAGAAAGGCTACAGCTGGGAGAAGACATCAAATGTTTACAGAAGACCGAATAAATGCAATTCTTGACTTGGTTGTCCAAAATTACACCATGCCTCAAAGAAATTCAACAGTGGATAATTTAAGAGGATCATATTTTTCAGACTTGCAAATTGGCAACCATTGACAAGTGTCATGCATGGGTGTCGGAGGACTCCTCCGAGGGCTTGGTAAAGGTATATAATAACCTGCCAAGATGAGAGTGGGGGCTACTGCTGACTTTGTCCTGTTTCTGTTCTTCAAAACTCAGTGAGACCGCCCAATAAGGGCTCCTAGCCCCGCACTTTCCGGGGGTGTTTTGTCTTGGTAGAGTAATATATTGCTCTACTTTCCCCTTTTGTATTATTAATATGTAGCCTTTGTCAGAATGCCTCAAATCTCCCAGACTTACCACTGTTTATAAGGTACTGTACCATATAACTTCTCTCCACCTTCCCTTCTACATGTATAACCTCAGGCAATTAGGTGTAGTAAAAGACAAGCAGGAGTTAAGTTACAATTTAAACAATGTATTATTGATAATATTCATAAATAATAACAATATGCAAAGTACATTTGAATATTTGCAACCATACAACCTGATAAATGGTGATGTGTGGTTTCAGGTTGCACACAGACTTGTTAGTTACTTAAAATGTCTCTAGTTAAGGCATCATTTGTGGTCAGCTTTCTTCAGAACAGGCTGCATGCCTGTCTCAATATGGCTGCCGAGCTGTGCTCTTCATTGTGTTTTTCTTTTCAGTTCATGGTGTGAGATGGTCTTTCATCAGTTTGGTAAGAGAGAGAGAGGGTGAGGTAAAGCAAGCACATTTATAGTTTTTCTGTCCAGCCCCTAGAGCCAATAGGACATCATGGTACTTAAAGGCTTCTGATACAAGCTAGTTCCAAACAGCCATACTTCAGACCAATAGGGTGATAGAATATCTTCACACCTACCCTCCAAACCATGTGTTAAGGTAAAGCTTGGCAGTTAGGCAGTCTGGCTTTGCTGTGGGGGTTGACTGAGAAACAACAGAGAAACATTAGCTAAACTTGTTTGAGGCACTTCCCCCAACCCTGTCGTAAAATTCAAAGAGACTAATTCCTAAAATGGGGGTAAACATGAATGCTTCTAACTAATGTAACACTAATATTACATTGCTTTGCCTAAGTTACAAATAAAGACATACAAAATATTTATCAATACTGGGGGTTTCACCATAAAGAACGGGCAGCCTAAAGAGAAGTGTCTTTTCGGGACGGCCTGAGCAAGTCACAGAGAGGCGCACAAGACTGACTCCTGAGTAGATGGAACCCCAGACTGGGGAGCATCACATTTGCGTGTTTTTTGTCTCTTTTTTTTTTGTTGTTGTTCACTTACAGTAAAAGGGACGGCCTGGTTGGAGTCCCAAAATTCTGTCGTCTTCCACTGCCCGACCACACAGGGTACTGAGGTGAATCTCTATTCGAATGTAACAAGTTTGTAGAGTGCCTTTTGAAAGAAATTACATCACTACCTTAACCACATGCCTATCCACATGTTGCATTGTATTTACAGCAAGTTACAGAACTTAATGATGGCCCCTGATTATGCCACTATGAATATGCAGATGAAGCTGGATTCAATTTGTGCAAAAAAAGAAGGCGGGAAAGGAATGTCATTGGTCAGCATGCCATTGACACTGTCCCTGGACAGAGGGGAAATGTCACAATGTGTGGAGCTGTAACAAGGCAGGGTGTAGTATGTCATAATACTGTGCTGGATCCCTGTAATACAGAACATCTCCTTGCTTTTTAAAGCACACTCAGAGAGGCACTCTAGCCAAGAGAAGCAGGAGATGAAGAGAGACCAGATGTGGTACATGTGGTCATATGGGACAATGTATAATTCCACCATTCATCACATGTCCGTGATTGGTTTGAAGCCCAATCGCATTTTCTTCCTCCATACTCCACCTTCCTAAATCATGTTGAGGAGTTCTTTTCTGTCTAGAGGTGGAGAGTATAAATATATACATGAAACACTTTTGCATGCCATGGAGGAGGCAAGTGATGACATAACAGCAGAGTCATACTGTGATGTAGATGAAGTTCTCTGGCCTGACAGGGATCAGAGATTGGACCAAGAAAACATTGCAATGTACAGCAGTGTATTTTGTTTGTCCGCTGTCCATGGAAGAGGTTTATGATTTGCTTTCACAGAATGAGGAAAAACTCATCTGTGGGAATCTGAATATGCATCTACATAAATCCTTCCTCTAGACCAGTGTTTCTCAAACTCGGTCCTGGGGAACCCCTGTGGCTGCAGGTTGTGTCCCAACCAGCTTCTGTTTTTAATTGAACTCCTGGGCTAATTAAGTGAACTGATATTTCCCAAGTTCTGTGTTTAGGGAACAATATAGAAATTAGAAAACTAAGTTGCTAAGGTCTTCCCATGGGCTCACCACCTATGGAAGGGGCCAAGGAGGTCGGATGCAGTGTGAGTTGGGTGGTGGCCGAAGGCGGGGACCTTGGCGGTCCGATCCTCGGCTACAGAAGCTGGCTCTTGGGACGTGGAATGTCACCTCTCTGAAGGGGAAGGAGCCTGAGCTTGTGCACGAGGTTGACAGGTTCCGGCTAGATATAGTCGGGCTCACCTCGACGCACAGCTTGGACTCTGGAACCAATCTCCTTGAGAGGGGCTGGACTCTCTACCACTCTGGAGTTGCCCCCGGTGAGAGGCGCCGAGCGGGTGTGGGCATACTTATTGCCCCCCGACTTGGAGCCTGTACATTGGGGTTTACCCCAGTGGACGAGAGGGTAGCCTCCCTCTGCCTTCGGGTGGGGGGACGGGTCCTAACTGTTGTTTATGCGTATGCGCCGAACAGCAGTTCGGAGTACCCACCCTTTTTGGAGTCCCTGGAGGGGGTGCTAGAGGGCATACCTTCTGGGGACTCCCTCGTACTGCTGGGAGACTTCAATGCTCACGTGGGCAACGACAGTGTGACCTGGAAGGGCGTGATTGGGAGGAATGTCCCCCCCGATCTGAACCAGAGTGGTGCTTTGTTATTGGACTTCTGTGCTCGTCACGGATTGTCCATAACAAACACCATGTTCAAGCATAGGGGTGTTCATATATGCACTTGGCACCAGGACACCCTAGGCCTCAGTTCGATGATCGACTTTGTGGTCGTGTCGTCGGACTTGCGGCCACATGTCTTGGACACTCGGGTGAAGAGAGGGGAGGAGCTATCAACTGATCACTACCTGGTGGTGAGTTGGCTTCGATGCCAGTCGAGGATGCCGGTCAGGCCTGGTAGGCCCAAACGTGTTGTGAGGGTCTGCTGGGAACGTCTGGCAGAGCCCTCTGTCAGAAGTAGCTTCAACTCCCACCTCCGGCAGAACTTCGACCACGTCCCGAGGGAGGTGGGGGACATTGAGTCCGAATGGGCCATGTTCCGTGCCTCTATTGTTGAGGCGGCTGACCGGAGCTGTGGCCGTAAGGTGGCCGGTGCCTGTCGTGGCGGCAATCCCCGAACCTGTTGGTGGACAATGGCGGTGAGGGATGCTGTCAAGCTGAAGAAGGAGTCCTACCGGTCCCTTTTGTCCGGCGGGACTCTGGAGGCAGCTAATAGGTACCGGCAGGCCAAGCGGAATGCAGCTTCAGTGGTTGCTGAGGCAAAAACTCGGGCATGGGAGGAGTTTGGGGAGGCCGTGGAGAACGACTTTCGGATGGCTTTGAGGAGATTCTGGTCCACCGTCCGGCGTCTCAGGAAGGGGAAGCAGTGCAGTGTCAACACTGTATATGGTGGGGATGGTGCGCTGCTGACCTCGACTCGGAACGTTGTGGGTCGGTTCGGGGGAGTACTTCGAAGACCTCCTCAATCCCACTAACATGCCTTCCAATGAGGAAGCAGAGCCTGGGGACTCGGAGGTGGGCTCCCCCATCTCTGGGACTGAGGTCACCGAGGAGGTCAAAAAACTCCTTGGTGGCAGGGCCCCGGGGGGGGTTGGGATACGCCCGGAGTTCCTCAAGGCTCTGGATGTTGTAGAACTGTCTTGGTTGACACGTCTCTGCAACATCGCATGGACATCAGGGACAGTGACTCTGGATTGGCAGACCTGGGTGGTGGTCCCCCTCTTTAAGAAGGGGGACCGGAGAGTGTGTTCCAACTACAGAGGGATCACACTCCTCAGCCTCCCTGGAAAAGTCTATTTGGAGGTTCTGGAGAGGAAGGTCCGTCGGATAGTCGAACCTCGGATTCAGGAGGAACAGTGTGGTTTTCGTCCTGGTCGCAGAACAGTGGACCAGCTCTACACCCTTAGCAGAGTCCCGGAGGGTGCATGGGAGTTCGCCCAACCAGTCTACATGTGTTTTGTGGACTTGGAAAAGGCGTTCGACCGTGTCCCTCGGGGAATCCTGTGGGGGGTGCTCCGGGAGTATGGGGTACCGGACCCCCTGATAAGGGCTGTTCAGTCCCTGTACAACCGGTGTCAGAGCTTGGTCCGCTTTGCTGGCAGTAAGTCGAACCCGTTTCCATTGACAGTTGGACTCCGCCAGGGCTGCCCTTTGTCACCGATTCTGTTCATAACTTTTATGGACAGAATTTCTAGGCGCAGCCAGGGTGTTGAGGGGATCTGGTTTGATGGACTCAGGATTGGGTCACTGCTTTTTGCAGATAATGTTGTCCTGTTTGCTTCATCAGGCCGTGATCTTCAGCTCTCTCTGGATCGGTTCGCAGCTGAGTGTGAAGCGGCTGGGATGAGAATCAGCACCTCCAAATCCGAGACCATGGTCCTCAGCCGGAAAAGGGTGGAGTGCCCTCTCAGGGTTGGGAGCGAGATCCTGCCTCAAGTGGAGGAGTTCAAGTATCTCGGGGTCTTGTTCATGAGTGAGGGAAGAATGGAGAGTGAGATCAACAGGCGGATCGGTGTGGCGTCCGCAGTGATGCGGGCTCTGCATCGGTCTGTCGTGGTGAAAAAGGAGCTGAGCCGTAAGGCAAAGCTCTCAATTTACCAGTCGATCTATGTTCCTACCCTCACCTATGGTCATGAGCTATGGGTAGTGACCGAAAGAACGAGATCGCGAATACAAGTGGCTGAAATTAGTTTCCTCTGTAGGTTGTCTGGGCTCTCCCTTAAAGATAGGGTGAGAAGCTCCATCATCCGGGAGGGGCTCAGAGTAGAGCCACTGCTCCCCCGCATCGAGAGGAGTCAGATGAGGTGGCTCGGGCATCTGATCAGGATGCCTCCTGGATGCCTCCCTGGTGAGGTGTTCCGGGCACGTCCAACTGGGAGGAGGCTCCAGGGAAGACCCAGGACACACTGGAGGGACTAGGTCTCCCAGCTGGCCTGGGAACGGCTCGGAATTCTCCCGGAAGAGCTAGAAGAAGTGGCCGGGGAGAGGGAAGTCTGGGTATCTCTGCTCAAGCTGCTGCCCCCGCGACCCGACTTCCGATAAGCGGAAGAGGATGGATGGATGGATGGATGGATGGAAGTTGCTAAGGTGTTGTCACTGATTAGGAATCCGGTTGGAACAAAAACCTGCAGCCACAGGGGGGCCACAGGACCAAGTTTGGGAAACACTGCTCTAGACTACATATTTTACATTGTTAACAGTTATTTCATATGATACTGCACATTTACTTAAGTATGGCTTCTTAAAGGAAATGCATTCCTGTGTTGGAAAGAGTGAACCATTTCTCTACTCATTGGTTACTGTGCTTGCAGAGTTTTGAGCAAAATCCATAAATATCCTAATGGTATCTAGAGAAATTTGCATTGAAGATGAAGGGTTTTGTAGCATGGACATTGTGTTCTGATTACTGTGTTAAGTGTTTTGAGAACATGTCAATTTGTTGTAAGAAACCTTTTAAACAAGTTGAGAAAAACTAAAATATGACATTTTTTTTCTAGTGGAACACAAAATGTTTTATGAATATTTTCTGGGAAACATTCTAAACATTATTGAGAGCACAGTTGCAGAACAAAGATGTTTTTGACTTCATTAAACCTCCACTGCAGTTATAGCTGGCTCACATCTCAACGATGACTGATGCCCTCTCCTCTGTTGATCCCTGCCTTGTGACCAGTGTTATCAATGGCCTCCCACAATCCTAAAATAGACTAGGCATGTCTGATAATGGATTAAAAAAACAGGTTTTACTATAGCTTTATTTACTTTGAAAGCTCACAACAGTTTGTAAAGTTCACGTCAAAATAGTTCCACATCCTCTGTAAGGAAATGCTTTACATCACATGTTGAAACTCAACTGTATTCTAAATTTGCTGGTCTCATTACAGTGACTGGGGTGGGGCAGTGTCCTGTCCAAGGCTCACTCCAAATTCATGCTTGATGCTGACCCCAAAGGCCTAAATTTGGAATAAGTGGGCTCTGAGGATGAATGAATAAATGAGTGGACACTGCCAACATTATTCAGTCCCTTTGCTCTTTCTTGCTTCACTGACAAACCCCAAGAATAAAGTGTGACCACCAAAGACTCTTTTATTTTAAATATGTGCTTATTTTCAAAGTTTCCCTTGCAGTAAACCTTCCACTATCCCCTCTTTACTAGCTATTGCAATTATCTGAATATTTGCTTTAATTTATTATCATTAGTTCATTTTCATTATGGAGGAAAGAAAAGCCATACAAACATGACTAATGGCTGATTTACTCGAAAAAGGCTGACTTGGAAGCTTTACTACAAACATTTCCCATTTGTCACTAAACAGAAAGTTGGAAGCAATTTTTGAATGCAGCCATGCATCTTAGGAAAACATTAAAAATTTATTATTTCATTTTACTGACACATTTTTTAAGATGCACAACCCATCCATCTTTTTCTGTACCTGCTTTTTCATTCAGGTTTGTAATGAACCGGAGGCCTCATTCAGTACAAGGCAAAAACCAACCCTGGATGGGGAGGCAGACCATCGTTGATCACGTTCACTCATATAAGACCAACTTATAGTCTTCAGTTGACCTAACCTGCATGTCTTGTGGTGGAAACTAAAATGCATACATGAGTAGAACATATAAACTCCAAAAAGATGGTGACCTGACTGAAGTCTCCTCTAACTGTGAAATAAAAGCAATAAACACTGTGCCACTATTTTGCTAAGATATAGAACATTACAAAAATGTAAAAAACAAAAAATGACGTATAACAATGTGATGCTCTGACTTTTATTTTATTTTACATATATTTACTCCAAATACAGTCTTCCATTTCGACGTTGAATAGTGGCTCCTGCATTCTGTTCATTTTGGGGTTGCTCTACAGCACTTTTTTTTGTGTCTTCCAGGAGACCAGGCAAACAGAATGACATATAAGTTAAACTCTCTAAAGAATCAGGTGATGGTGATGCTGTGATGTGTTGAAATTAATAAATGATTTAATTTATTATTAATGTCAATGGTTTTCTTTGGGTCCTGGATGATCCTGAATATGGATTATATGATCCTGATGTTCATGTCCTGCTGCAGAAATTAATCCCCTTTATGGCCAGGTCAAGCTGGTGAGTGTAACATCTATGATATGAAGTAATACTGGTGTCTGATGACTGGAGAAGTGAAAAATGATGAGGTCGTAAAATGGACACCTTAGGTAGGACGAGAAGCAACAAATCAGCTGCACTGATATCGAACCTAAAGCTCTTAGATTTAAGGAGCTGGAGATGGAAACTTTCAATTCCATTAAAAGAGAACATAGAAAGTGGCTCACAAGTGACTCTTTATTTACACTCTGGGATTTTTCACTGATTCCGTTTCAGTTGCAGTCCCGTTGTGACCATTAATCAAAAAGGTCTGACTTGCAATGTTCCTGCTGTGTTGAACAGGAAACAGTTTTGTCTCACTTTAGTACCTTTTAGCTCATCTACCTTCGTTGGGGTCACTTCAGATAAATGTCTCAACAGCACATCTCTAGGCATGTTTTTCATTACAGGTGAAAACGCATGTGTTGAAGCCGTGTCACATTACCTGACTTTTTCAGCTATTTTCAGTCATAGTGGCAGTCATATAGTGTGGCATAACCAGCAGCTTAATGCGTCCTGACAAAAACTCAATCAGTTTTGATTTTTGTCTTGAGTCATAGGGGTGGACTCTGTGCGTATGACAGCTGACAACCAATGAGCTCTCACCCAGATGTATAATACATATAATGTAGTGATGAAGAACAAGGAACGTGGGTGTTTTGTACCCTGCAAACAGATGAGCCTCACATCTGTCTGATGCCTTGTGTTTTAATGGAATAGAATTTAAAGAACAAAGAAAAGGGCAGATACTGCAGATTAACTTACCATCCCTAAAAACTTTGCCAGAGAAAAACTCCATCAGACAGCATATTATTCGGAAAGGTGAGCTCATGATTTTTTGGAAGAGTGAAACTGTGCTGGAAAGTTGTCAGGCAGAGAACTAATCTGACACACCGATTTCTGGCCATGTAACTTGACATGCAATTTCAATCGTTAAGTTTGACTTTCCCTCAGACTAGAAGTCGTGCAATGTGACATCAACTTTAGTGTGAGTACCTAATTTCCAGTATTAGCAGAACAAGGAGGGGGAATTAGCCTGACATTAATGGTCAAGACATCTGCCATTTTCAGAAGTGATATTTTGTTTTCTGATTTTCAGTTTCTATTGCCTTGCAGATAATACATTTTTTCCTTTATTGCACAGACTATTACCATGCTCCTTCCCTTCTAGTTTTTCCTTTTTTTTTCTTTTGTTTTACAAACAGAATCTATCAATGATAAGCAAGTGTTCATTTCCAGTCTCCATAATTCTGATTTGGTGAAGTAAGCTCTTGTAAAACTGACAATGATTAGACTCCAGTGTGGTTTGTAGGCTACTGGGGTGCAAACATGACAGCCACAGTGCAGCAAGCCATATTAAGTGAGTCTCCTTATAGAAAATAATTTCAGGGCATCAGTGAATGACACTTGGCCTTTTTGCCAGTGAGTCTGCCATGAGTGATGAAGATACAGTGATTGAAAAGACCTGCCTTCCTGTTTATACCACTAGAATTTTTCACATTAGAAGTTACAACTGAAAAATGATGTGCTTTGGTTTTATTTGCCTAAAGTGAAATTAAATTTAGCACATTTTTCTACAATACAAAAAAAATCACAATTTTTGGAATCATAGAGTTCATAGTTTGTGTTACAAAATATGGAACTATTACCAAGTTAACAACTTTATAGATACAAGAATTCAAGTAAATACAACCTGGCAGTGTATGTTGTTCCTGTTTATTTCTCATTGAAGAGGCCACTTTTTCTCACATCGCTGAGACGTTATTTTGTCTCAAGGCATTCTGTTTGGTAGTTCCTTTCCAGGTAAACACTTTCCGGAACTACGCCTTGTTTTGTCAGTATGCCGTCTGCCATCTTTCACCAACAGGAGCATAAGGCCAAATCAGCTTTTATTATATTAGCCAACTTCTCTCAGCAGTTTTACTACTTGTCAATGTTGTCCTACATTCTTTTTTGCAATTAGTTGTTTATTAGAGGATAAAAAAACAAACAAAGTTTAGCTTGAAATATAACAGTGTGGATGATTAAATTGTAAAAGAAAATAAAGTTTCCTCCTCTGCTGCCACTAGCCAGTGGTACTAATACTTCCATTGTATACAGCTAGAGGAGTCTGAGCTGACAAATAAGAGAGGGGGCAGCCGATGTGGAAGAATAATTTTAGGTTAACACAGCATTCATCTTAAAGAAATAGAATAAAGGGTTAATAAATGGCAGAGACCTTTACAGGCATATCAGGAATCCAGATAAAGTGAACAACAAAATGTACTGAAAGATGACAAAGAGATGACTAAGAAATCAGTAGATGTCCTGTAAAACAACCAGAAATGGACAGTTGTAATATGCACAGAAATTTCAAGGGTGGACACTGAACTCAAAGGTATTAGAAGAACCAGAATGTAATATAACAGACTTTTATTTTATAGAAGCCATTTGAGTGTAAACCAATGAAACAACCAGAGTAAATGTATGCATTGATTGACACTGTATGAAAATACAACAGTTTATAAAATGAACCTCTATTCTTTGTTTCTCTGACCATTGTGATCATTCTGACCATTCTGTAACAGACTGCTTTTTGAAGAATGCTCCCTCTAAGGCAATTTGCCAAGGAGCAATTAAATGATACAATGAACAGCTGTTCTCCTGCTTGATTGTTGATTTGATTTGTTGATTTTGTTAGAGGATGTTTGTTTCTTTAATAAGATTAGGGGGCTTTGCCCCCTGCTCACTTCGCTTGCCAACCCCCCGCCCTGTGGTACGCACCAGCCACTTTGTGTCTCTGCCGCCCTCATTTATGGATTTCACTTTCAATAACCAAAAAATCTTTTAATTTTTGCGGATACGCCTCTTCATTGGGAAGAAACATTACTTTTCCCTGATGGCAACACTAATTAGATGATCTACAAGTCTCCAACTTAAAGTTTAAATCCAAACAATATATTCGATCTCTTTTCGCTATTCTGTTATTTCACTGAGTAATAATTTCCGTTTGTTTGCACTAATGCGATCTTTACTATAATTTTTCTGAGACTTTCGAATTTTAGTACTTTCATTATCTCTAACCTGCTCTGCATGTGTATCGCGCCAACGTTTTTGAATTCTTTACAACGTTTTACTTTGTCATCTACTTAAAACTCTTGGCACAAAGTTTCGTCTCGCTGGACATGAAAGTATCTCTCTGAAAAAGTCACGTCTCGTCCCAAGCTAAAAAGTCTCGTCTCATCCCAGGATTTTTTTATTATAATAGAGAGGTGTTAAACTTCTACCACACCAAGCAGACAAGCCTTGAAGGTTCTTCTTTCATTAGAGTCAAGTACCACCTGACAACTGCTTCCATATAATCTTGACTCTTTGATGCCACTTACTAATACTTGTGCTAATACACTGCTGTTAGCTCCAATAAAGTTCAATTAAGAAAAGCAGCTTTCTGAAATGAATTTGCTAGGGAATCTGTGGATTTCTAGCAAGCTATTAAGATGAATTTTGCTGCAAGAGAGAAGAGACAGGGAGAGAATAATCTTGTTGGAGAAGGTTAAACAAGAAGTACAAAAAAAAAAAAATCAAGTAGAAGAAAAGATGTGGAAAGTGAGGAGGAAGATGGAAAAAAGAAAAGTTTAGCTATGATAGGACACTCCCAAAACATATGGAGAATGGTGCACCAGAATGACACATGTGGCACAAAGTGTTCGAACCTAAGCCCATAACATATCCCTGATACAGAGAAAAATATAAACAGCATACAAATTTAAATTGAACATTTTGGCAGTTACATTGTCAGCAGAAGTGATAAAACTGTTTTTAAAGATAACAGACCATTGGAGCAGACGAGTTGTAGATACATTGCCAAAGAGATTGGATATGCAAGTTGCTTCACAGACTGAGAAAGTGAAATATATAATTTGCCTAAAAGATGAAAGAAAAGTGGTAAGAATAAAAATAGTTTACAGGCTTCAACTGGCAATCTAAATTGACTATAAAAAAATGAATATCATAGATAGATTTTAAGGACTGAAATGTTTGAAGACCTGAGTTATCGAAGAAGAGTGTGGAGATGCCTCACTTGGACTACACAGAAGGGTAGTTACCTTCAACAGACAGAATTAGGTTAAGTATTCACATGAGAAAGTCCATAGGCCGTTCTATGGTCCGAAAGAGATGCAAGACTAAGACTAGAATTGAGTAATAATGACTTAGAAATAAGATCTTAATTCTTGAAGAAAAGCAGAATCACACGGATATATTAAACAGATGGTGTCTGAAAACAAAAAAGTCCATAGCAAATTTGCAAAGAGAAAGGGTTAATTGGAGTAGATGATATTGAATTGAAGCTGAATACTTAACCAGAAATGGTGTTATAAAGTCATAATGTCCATACCCATTACAAGGTTGAAATCTTTTTGGTGGAGGACTTAATTAGTAATATATACATGGCAGTGGTGTTTTTGGCATGAAAATTCTGGTGGGACCCCACACACCTTGAAGAGATACTATCAGAAGAGACAGAGACATCCTGAGAAGTCAGCGAATGTTGTGTGTATGAGAGAGAGAGACAGAGATATGGTCAAGCACAACTTACGAGGCCCTCTTATCTGGTTAAATCTATTGGCCTGGGTACGTGGCTGTCGGCAGTCTTGGATGTTTTCATGGTGCTAGGGAATGTGAGCGCAGATGATGTTGCCTCTGACCCCAAGAACATGGTGTGAGGCAGAACTGATGACATGAAAGGTCACTGAAGCCGCATTGAAGAACAGTTATGTTAAGAAACAACAGAGAGACACTATGGTTGACATTGAATTTGGCTACCAGCACGAGTGATGATAAACCATCAGCCAAAAAATGGCATAAGAAATCAAACAAAATGATCATATATTAACATACTGAGCAACAACCAGAGGACAGCAATAAAGATAACTCAATACCAACATCAAGTACTCAATGCTGAATGCAAAAACACAAATGAATATATATAAATTTTTGTTCAGTGGTAGGAGTGCTAAGTCAAACTGTATATATGTAGTTAAGGTGATTCATGATAATGATGAAAATTGTGAGATACACAAGTTCATAAACCCTTTAAATTGCTTCACAAAAATCAACTAATAGGTTTCTTAAAAGAGGCACTAGCCTTCAGGTCCCAAGGCAGAAATCCAGATTCAGACATCACATACTCATACATGAAGAAGAAGAGTACACCTAGAACGGCAAGAGCAAAGGTCCTGCCTATGCAATCCAGAAACAGGCACAAAGAAAATTTCACATATTCCAAAAGAAATATTTGTCTAGACAAGAAATTGTGTCATGGAAAATTAGAAAAAATAATATGTTGACTAATTTGAATTTGCCATAAACATTTTAACAATATGTTAAATTATTCAGGAGATGTTACTACTTATTTAATTTTCGCAAAACAGCCCCATCCACTGCTTGCCCTAAATGCAGAGACACCACCGATGCATAGACCAGTGGAAGGAAGGTTGTTGAACAAAAGGCACAGTAGAAGGCAATTTTCTTTTGAGAGAATTCCGTTAAGGCATAGTAGAGTTTTCCACAGGTATCCAAACCCATATCCACCATTTTAATCAGCAGACTGTACAGAACTAAAATTGCTGCCCCATGTTTAATGAATTTACAGAAGCAGATGCAATGACACAGTACTGCATGTTAAGCAGTTGTTTGACATTGCTTCTGAAAAGCTTGTTGTTTTTATTTTTGAACAAGCGCTATATCAGCGTGCTTGTGCCAAAGACAATTAAGAAATGCAGCTCTTCAAGCATCTGACGCCCATTCCTACATACATGAAAAGAAACGTGCAGAGAAAGTCCCACAATAAACCTCCAATCCTCCAAGCACCTTTTAAGTGGGTTCCCTTCCTGCATCTCCACAGTAAAATGAAATAGGATGAACATTAATTCTAGTTATACACATTACATAATTCATAAAGGTTAGCAACCACCAGAGAAATAGAGCTGAGAGAACAAGTGTGTTACCAAGCTTCTGACAATCAGTAGCTGGTAAAGTGATCATGCAGTGGCAGAACTACGCACATACCTATACGGCCCTACCCTCTGTGGAGAACATTAAAGTAACTGCATTACGTTGTAAAACTGCACGTATGAATCATTTCTAATTGGTCAGATAAACCAACCTAAAAAAACCAGCTTTCATTCAGCAGTGTCAATCCTATTCCTTTTAACTGGGGATTAAAAAAAGCAAACAAAAAAACACACCCCTCCACACCTATGCCCTGAGGGAAAGGTGCTTGTGCCTATTGAGTCGGGAATGGAGGAAGGCTCCACTTGGTCTTATTGAAACATTTGTCTGATAAATTACTGGGAAAGTTAACATGAAATGTAAAGTCTTGAATTAATGCACTATAACCATAAAGATCAGTAGTCCCAAAAACTAGGACATGAATCTTTTTCCTCAAGGCCAGCAATTGCAAGTGTAAACTTCATGCGTGGTAATGCTGGTCATATTGGGGAAAGTTCCTGTAAGTTGACAGTTGTCAATGGCCTCCATTGCTTGTTTCAGGTCAGGACAGCTTAGGATGGGCAGGGTGAAGAAGGAATGGGCACAGCCCTGCCATATGTACCCTCTGCCAGGCATCATAATTTAGAAAGTGTAATATCAAAGACCTCGGACAGGGTGAGAGTCTTGGTGTGAAGAATAAATCTATGGCCAGAGAGAATCTGAGTAGAGCAAGGAATATTGCTGGGCGAAGGTTTTTTTGTGTTTTTTTGAAATTCAATCAACTGCCTTCTGAATTCTCCTTCATCCAAATAATAGACACACTGCAGTGCCACTTCTTGTGTTCTGGTACAGTCAGTTCAGTACCCACCAGGGATTGGATATATTTGTCCAGTTTGTTTATGGTGTTCATTATTTTCAGACATCTTGTGAAAGTTTTGCTCAATTTTCACTGCTACCATATCTTGCTGAAGACATCCAAGCTCCTCTTTAAAGCTTTTTTGAATAGAGTTGCATGTTGCTGCAAGATGTTTGAACACAAAAAGCTTTTTATTTTTTTTTCCATTAATGTGTTCATCATTAATGTGTGGATTTCCACAGACTACCTTCTTTGCTGGGCTGGCAGGTTCATGTTGTGATTTAATGGAGCCGAACAACTTCAGAATGAGGGGTGAGTAGATATTTTTTGGTGCACACTGGATGGTTTACAGGATTTTAGAAAGAAAGAGGGGAAAACATGGACTTCATTAAGAGATTGCCAAAATCAGACATCTGGAGAACAAGTAAACTCTTCTGTATCCTAATATTGATTGTAAGAAAAGTACTGTAAGTATTTTTTTTAGCCAGTTTTAATTAAAATATCTATTATGTTTACAATCCAGGCTTGTTGTTTGGTAGACAGAATTGCATAAATCTTAATGAAGAACTGTTTCTGGTAACAGGTACAGTAACCTGTCATTGCTGTTTGCCTCCTTACTATTTTCATTACCTTTATCAGTTCCAAAAGGCTACAGCATCCTCCTCAGCTTGTCTGACGAACTTTCCACTGTTCACCTTCTCCTTTCTGCACAACTTAGCTTCTGAAAGCTACATTCTACATATCTCTTTTTTGTGCTTTACAAGTTCAAGCCTGCAATCAATGAGGGGGAAATTCCAAAACACTTCCCCCAACTTGGATCGCCTCTGCCATTTTGTTGACCTGCCAGGAAATTTACAACTAAACAGAAGTAGGGCTTAAGTTTTTCTTTTATCTTTTTCAGATGAATAAATATCTAATGGTCTTTACAGAAAAATGAAAGTATTCACAAGGGAACCAGTAATTAGTACAACATGCCAGGTTTGTAATGAACGCTTTAAAAGTAATTTCTCTGGAGAAGTTCTGCACCATCACAATCATTTTTATTATGTCAAGCACATAAAATTGACTAAAAACTTCATTTATGAACTCAATCTGCATTTATAACACTTAAATGCTCATTATAAACTAAGTCTCTATTGTAAAGAAATGTTTTGAAAGGGGAAAAATCCAAACCTATTAAGTTGAGATTTTTTAATAATTTCACTTGAAATGAAGAGCTTTCTGAAGGAGAAACCAATGAATAGTTGAATGTCTGGCAGGGCTCAATTGACATTAGATTCTACCAGAAGAAGCCTCAAAGCCAAAACTCTCAGTGAAGAATAAAGCATCCATCCATTATCGATAGATAGATAGATAGATAGATAGATAGATAGATAGATAGATAGATAGATAGATAGATAGATACTTTATTAATCCCAATAGGAAATTATATCCTAACTACAGGGTCACGGGGGTCTGCTGGAGCCAATCCCAGCCAACACAGGGTGCAAGGCAGGAAACAAACTCCGGGCAGGGTGCCAGCCCACCGCAGGAAGAATAAAGCAAAAGTCAGAAATCCTAATGATTAGCTATATCTGTTTTTAATTTCAAAGTGATACAATATCTTTAACAATGATGAAATTGATTTACATTTTCCTGTAGTTCAGTATTCTTTAATTATGGGCACCACGATTTTTGTCGATGGTTTCTATGCAGCTTCTAGGCAACACGATTGGGCTTATGTTACGTGTGATACCAGAAATGCAACTATATAAAGATCAGCATGTGCATTCACTGACTGCTTGAGATTTCATATTCCTCTTAAGAAAAACTTCTGGTGATGATTCTTGTTAGTTTATTTCAGTTAAGAATTCATTCCCTGTTCCTTGACGTCATTTGACATCTGCTCTGTGGCAATGAAATCCCACACTTTATTATGACTTTGATCTTTGATTCATGTCCTGAGCTTTTTTTATTTATTTCACGTCTTCATGGTTTTGACATTTGGCTGGTTATTTTGGCTTCACGACTTCTCCTGATTGCGTTTTCATGTAAAACTGCTACCATTCAGTACTGACAATACACCTAAACGCAGCCCAACCTAAACATCATTGTTGTTAGCATCTTTGATCCAAAATCAGGATAAGAAATAGCATGCGCTATCATGTTCTGTAAAAGCTGTGTGATGATGTCATGTGTCTCACACAGAAGACTGGTAATGGACGTCGTAACTAACAACACTGTGCCCCACCCCCATGCAATCAACACATAAAATAACCACCTGTTAAGACAACCAAAATGAAAATGGCAATAAGGTGACATTAACGACCTAACATTAAATACATAAACAAAAATGGTAATACTAATATTAATAAGTTTAAGTGTAAAGAAAAATATCTTTGACCTCACAAGTTCTCAACAGTCTCAACTAGTAAAAAAAATAATAATTTATGCAAGGTAAATTAGCAAAATTACCAAATAGTCAAATCACAGGATAAAAGTATTTCAAAGACTCTTACCTCCCTCAAAGCACAATTCTTGCTTTTGTAAACAGCAGAGCTACACATTGACTTACAGGTTGCTGGCATCTGGCATTAACAGGTGGGAGGAGAAGAAAAATGTGTGAAATATCTAATATGTGAATTTGCAGACTTAATCACTCACATGAATACATTAGGAAGCACAGCCACAGTTGATAAGTAAATAAATGTATTTTTTAATATAATTATTAAAAATAATTGCCATCTCTTGCCCTACGTGTACTTTCAGTGCCTTCCCTCTATATCCACATGTCTGAATGTCTCTTCACTAGCGCCCCCCCTCTCTAGTGTGTCATTATTTTCAAAATGCTTTTCTCATATCACCTGTCCAGTTTTATACTTTCTGTCTTTGAAGGCGACTCTGTCTTTGTGTGTTGCACACCTTTACTAAGTCTCTTCACTGGTGCTCCCTCTGATGAGAACATTCCTGTAAAGCCTGCTTCTGTTATTTCTGAGGTGCCTCTCTCATTTCCTGCATGGTTTTATACCTTCTGCGTTTGACGGCGACTGTCTAGCATACATCTTTACTCTTCCTTGTGAGTCTTACATTTTATATAAATATTGTCATACAAACACACATGGCAGGCCGGGCTTAATTGAGCATGAGCTACAGAGTCAGGGGTTGATGAATCACACTAATGCTTTTTCTTCCTGTTCCGCAGACCTCCAGAAGGGAAGACCAAGTAAAGTTCCATCTACTTCTGGCACTAGACCACGCCCTTCTGCCAAACACACTTCCTCCCATATCCTGCCTCTTCCTGCCGAGCATGTACAAAGCCAATATCTCCACTCACCAAAATCAGTCACATTTTGACTCAGTCTTTGATGATTACTCATTTTTTGATTGTTGTGTTTGTGATAATATATGGGGTAGATATATATACCGAATTTCCCCAAAAATAAGACCTACTCTGAAAATAAGCCCTAGCATGATTTTCAGGCTGCTCTGTAATATAAGCCCTACCCCAAAAATAAGCCCTAGTCAAGATCATCAGCTGAAAAGTAAGACACCTAAGGTCGGGTTTATACATCACACGACATGTGCACCTGTGGACACTACTGCTACGCAAGCATTGTACTGTTTATACTTGTACTTTATGTAAATCTGGAAGATTTCCCCAGGTGACAGTGTGAGATATCATCACGGTGAGAAGATGTTAGGCTTTGCTGTATTGCGTATTGTCTGAAACATCCATTAAATTCCAAGGACACCTTGCCACAATATATCTGAAAGGGATGTTTAATGATTACATCCATCAATCTGGGCATGCATCCATTTCAGCAAGCAATGGGCACGAAAAAGAATCAAAATCCCTGGGCAGCTCCTCACCTCATTGCAAGATGAACACAAGCACACACATACACTAGAGTCATTTTTACCATCACCAAATCTCCAAGCCTTCATGTCTTTGGAAGGAAACCGGAGCACATTGTGGAAACCCACAAGGATAACATGCAAACTCCAGGCAGGGAACACCAGCGACATGACTTCTTGTGAGACAGCAGCGCTACCGCTCTGCCATTGTGCTGTCCCCACATGTGAAACTATTAACAGCATTTATTATTTAAACGAAGTTAACAATTTATCTGTAAAATGTAACATACATACTTTAATGCATTTCACCATGAAAGTGATATCAAATACAAATCTAAGGATTGTAAATGTGCAGAGAGTTGGAATATCATAAATTTAATGTGCTCTGTGTGGTGATCTATTGCTGCTTGCTGCTGCTGTCAGGTCAGGAGGAAGCCCCAGAAGCATGTAGCGATCAACAACTGGGTCGGTTTTAAGATGACGTTTATGACGATCTACTTTAATGATAAAGTAAACTACAAGCTTAAAGTGGACATTTCAAGATTAAAGCTGAAATTTCCACTTTAATCCCAAAATACACCTTTTCACCATGTCTTTAATTTTTTTCTCTGTTGCTCAAATACGCTGCCGTACATTCTGCTGTTGTTGCGAAGGTGCAAAAAAAAAAAAGACGGCACAGAAGACTTTTAAAATGTATCAGGATCACGTCAATACATTAGGGAATATGCGACGCTTGAACATAAAAGCACCACAAATGCATTTGTACAGTATGTTGGCATTTTGCTTCACCACATCAAACCGTTCATCAAAAATCGAAGCACATGCATCGATCCCGGAGGATCCTAAAAACGGTCATGAGAAATTCAGGCTGGAATTCAGTTTTTGAATGTGGAGAGTTATGACGATATTCCAGAAGAAGATGATATGACTGTATTTGAATAAATGTAGATTGTTATACATGAATAAATATAAGACATCCCCTGAAAATAAGCCCTAGTGCATCTTTTGGAGTAAAAATTAATATAAGACCCAGTCTTATTTTCGGGGAAATACGGTATTTATCCCTTTCTTTGTTCAACAATGTGAAATCTCAAATTATCCCATCATCCATGTTCTGAAATTTGATTCTGTTACAGGGTGGGCGATGCTAGAACACCTTCTGGTCTTATCAAACTTTCTACAGGGATTGCCATTATATCACATGCCCACCCATCTTGGGCTAATCTTCAGCTCCTAATCAACCTAACAAATATTTAAGGATGTAGGGGGAAAACCCAGTACCTGCAGAAACCCCACACAGATACAAGGACAATGGACCCAGTTTGCAAAGCCAGTGTATCACTTAGTTACTTATGTAATAAACATCTTTAGAAATAAACAAAGACTAACTTAAAAAATGTAATGGAAGTTTTGTGCAGTTGAAATATAAATGAATCAGCAGAAATGCATATAGACACAAGGGACATACATGCCTTCAAAGTTTGGAAGTGATGTTGTTTCTTAAAAATGAAATAAAAAAAAATCAGAAAAGTCTTTCAAGGGCAAATGGAAACACCACTCATCCCTATTCAGTTAATATGTGCTTAGACATTTCAGAATGGTGAGGTGCTACAAGGTCAGAGCAAAAGATTGCTAAGAAATGAGAAGTATATTTTGGAAAATAATCAGATTAAGTGCTCATAATTTGCCATGGATTAATGAAATGATGCCTCTAATCCAAACCCATAAATGTCCTCCCAAAGAGGAATTTTTAATATGATTAATGTTAACATTTACTTTCTGAGATAGATCAAACTGCTACCATTAGATCCAGGCTAGTATTAAAAAAATAGAAAGCAGCCAATGTTAGTGCTCTGATTTTAGCTAGTTGAAAATAAAGAATAAAATGAAAGAGGGTTCAGTATTCACAAAAATGAAATGAAAAGCATGTGGCAAACATTGAGACAGTGTGGCATTCAGCACATGAATATCTAACAATATGAAAAATTCAAAATAAGGAACCCGAGGTTTGGGGTTTTGGAGATTTTAGTATAAGGAAGACAAAACAAGACAATTTAGCTGAACAGTCTTTTTCAAAACTGCTGATTAACAAAAACAGTCATATTCTAAATATTATAACAAATATGTCTCAATATACCTAGAAACAAATGATTTCAGTCTATACTTCTGGTTTTAAGGGTGGCATGGCAGCATAGTGGTCAGCACTGGTGTTTTGCCTAAGGACTCCTATTTATGAGTATGAGGTAAATAAATTCTGGTGTTGTTCCAATGTATTTATTTTTGTATAAAACAAGCCTTTGTTTTTTTTGTGTATTTTGGCCACCTTTGTGTTACTCTCGATCTAAGGACAGTTGGAGAGCTCTCTTGTTCACACAGTAAACAATACGTACTGGTGTAATTCTTATTGATAAGTATGATTATCTAATGGAACTACTGGAAATAGTAAAACACTTGTGTGTGCACACAGATTCAACACGACAAATGAGACGGTTTTTTTTTTGGCTAGCTAAGGCTTGAACCAGAACAAGGAGTCATAAACTGACACCAAATGCAGAGTGGTGTGTTTCCAGCAAAGTGTCAAGACCCATTGTGAAGATCACATTTATCTTTAAAAGGATTATAAATACAATGAAGTTTGAGCCTGAACAAGGAATTTGCAAAATGAAGCTGTTTCAGGAAGAACAACACCCTAATTCCAAGAACTGATATTTAATCCTACGTAAATGATCCCCTAAATCTAATGAGAGAGAGGAGCTAGTTTTCTCTATTTAATTGTCATGTTTTGTCAACATTGACTTTACTTCCTCATTATTTGCTGTCTGAGACCTTAGTGCTGCATATGTAAAAATTAAAATAATTTTGAAATGAGCGTGTCCCCCCCCCTTCAAATATTTACTTTTCTCTTTTCCGACCTAATTAAAAACCCAGTGGATTGAAAATGATTGAAGGTTTAACTTCCCCCTTTACCACAAAGTAGGCAGGAAGATTTCAGAAAGTAAATGGAATCTGGAAATTACTGTAAATTATTATTATTAATCCAAATGATTAAACATTTCATGGTTTATATGTAACATGTATACACGAACATTTATACATTTTTGTTTGCCAAAAGAAAATGACAGAAAAAGAATGTGTATTTATCCAGGATAGAAAGGCTGTTTCTGTTTGGGGTCAATTTGACCTCAGAGATAACACAATATTAAAAAAGGAAATTTAAATAGACAACTGCTAGGTCTAAGCACTTTTCCAACAAGAAAATAAACACATATACAGTATAACACCATCGGTAAACAAGACTAGTATGCATGGATCAAAAACCCAGACAAAGATCTACCAAATAGTCATAGTCCCTATCCCTACAACATACTAAGTCAAACTACTGTATGTACACAGTCACAAAACACACAGACATATTCAGACCAACAGGACTGCCACACGCAGGCCCCAGTCACAAGGTGCTTCTGATCTGGAAAGCTGTTAATACTGAGAATGTGGTAGTGCCTCTGCTGTTTTCTCTAAAGGTCCACAATCAGCTTCTTTGTCTTGCTGACATTCAGGAGTAGACTGTTGTCCTGACACCAGAGTGACAGATCCAGGTATGCGTGCTCATTGTTGTTCGATATCTGGCTTACAATAGCTGTGTCATTAGCAAACTTCATACTGGTGTTAGTGTCAAGAGCAGCTGTGCAGTCCTAGTATGTGTAGAAGGACTAGACTCAGAACACAGCCCTGTGGAGCCCATGTTGAGAGTGAGGAATGATGGCCACCCACTCAAATCACCTGTCAGGAAGTTAAAAATCTAGCACATATGTAGGTTCCTGAGCTTAACAATGATTGTTAAAGGGATTATTGTTTTAAATGCAGAACTGTTGTGATGTGATATTTTGCATATAAGTTGATAAATATTTTGTATGTCTTTATTTGTAACTAAGGCAAAACTAAGTCAGGAAAGTGAATTTTACGACAGAGTTGGGGGAAGTGCTTGAAACAAGTTTGGTAAATGTTTCTCTGAAGTCTCTCAACCTTCACACAAAGCCAGGCTGCCTAACTGCCAAGCTTTACCTTAACATATGGTTTTGGGGGGGGGGATGCAGGTGTTAAGATGTTCTTTGCCCCATTGGTCTGAAGTATGGCTGTTTGGCATTGGCTTGTATCAAAACCTATAAATATGCATGCTTTATCTTACTCTCTCTCTTACCAAACTGATGCATGAATGAAAAGGACAACACAATGAAGAGCACAGCTCGGCAGCCATATTGAGACAGGCATGCAGCTTGTTCTGAAGAAAGCTGACCACAAAATGATGCCTTAACTAGAGACATTTTAAGTAACTAACAAGTCTGTGTGCCTCCTGAAACTACACATCAGCATTTATCAGGTTGTATGGTTGCCAATATTCAAATGTACTTTGCATATTGTTATTATTTATGAATATTATCAATAATACATTGTTTAAATTGTAACTTAACTCCTGCTTGTCTTTTACTACACCTAATTGCCTGAGGTTATAAATGTAGAAGGGAAGGTGGGGAGAAGTTATACTGTATACTATAATACCTTCTAAACGCGCTTTGAGTAGTGAGAAAAGCACTATATAAATGTAAAGAATTATTATTATTATAAACAGTGGTACATCTGGGAGATTTAAGGCATTCTCACAAAGACTACTTATTAATAATACAAAAGGGGAAAGTAGAGCAATATATTTCACTACCAAGACAAAACAAGAACTATAGTCTATAAACAGCATTCACACCAAACTTCATGAGCAATATGTGAGTATTTTATTTTAGTCATTTACTGGATATTTATTTTGGTGTGGTTTTAGAAACTATCTCGCTTCCTTTCTACTGCTGAAGTGTTGAAGGGTTCTATCTGATTTTCAATGACCCTCACAGCGGATTCAGCTAGTTGTAATATAGGAAGATGCCCTTCAGGAATATGTCGAGTGACCAGCTGTTCCAAAAAGTTCTTCTCTGGTTCAGTTTTCCCCTGTATCAATCATTGGTGATTATACTTTAGTTGATAAAAGCATTGTAAGTGTAAATGATGTTAAATAAAATAATCAAGTACCAGCTGGCACTCTTTTATCGACAGCTATATGTGACAATGACTTTATTTATTTATTTATATTTTTAACTAACTCTTTCAAGGCGGATGTTGACTTTTGTCAAAATTCAGGGGTAGAGGATGATAATTTACTATAAACTGCGATAAAAGTCACCATTACGTTTTAGTTTGACTCTCTTTGCTAGAAGGAAGGTTAGCTTCACTGATTTGATCTAGATTTCCTAAATCACACTCTTGACTTTGATGCAAGTGATCTGGAGATGCAGATTAAAAACAAACCAATTCCCAACTGACTGTGGTGCTGAACATGTTTGTGTAGCTGATGTGCCTACAGCAACGTTTGTCTAGGACAACCACCACTTACGATGGCAAGAGGTAGAAACCAGATTGTGTCACACTGTGGCTGTCACCACCACCCACCCGCCTAGTGATGACAGCCAAGCAGCTGGCCTGCCATGAATTCCTGTTGGCCATCGGGCTGTCCTTCTGCAACCCCTGCTGTTGAAGACACCGAGCAGGTGCCAACAACTGCCACAGCATGCAGCAATGGACGTTTCATGTTGATTTATGTGTGAAACCATTGCTTTATGTGCTTTTCAGAAAACTGCATTTTTTGGAAAATATATTCAGCCCTCAAAGATTTATCTTAATTTACCATGTACAATTTCTTGCATTAGGAATTTTCATTTTTCGAATACCTCACCTTACTCTCCAGAGAAACACAGAGTGGGAAAAAGAAACTTGGGGTCAGAGCTCAGAGTCAGTCATTGTATAACGCTCTTGGAGCAATTGCAGATTAAGGACTTTGTTCAAGGGCTCAGCGGAGTAACATGATATTATAGTTTTTGATATTATATATAAAACATCTCGAAACTGCAAGGTCATCACGAAATGTTCTATCAGAAACAGCAAAGAATGCACTGTGGTGCTCTTGTGTATAATATTTCAGTAAAAAGTTTAAAATGACTAGCTGTGTACTGTATATCCTCTTTAAAGTCCAAAAAAAGAAATGGTTTGAAAAGCAATGGTAAAAATGTGGTTTCTCAGAAGTGTCAAGTTTCCTGTTTCCTCCACATCTGTGCTCTTAAAAGACAATAATTCCACCAAATTTTCTGATGACTTACAGAGTCTTGTTGCTCAAATGTGAATGAAAGGCAGAAATAGGAAATAATGTACTTTAATTCTGTCTTGTAAGAACATGTTTATTTGTGAGGGTGCTGGACATCATGTATATTAAAATGCAAGCCCTGGAAACTTCAGTGCTAGAGAGCCAGGATAGTACTCCAAAATAAGAAAGACAGACCTTTAGTAAGATAAGTTAACTGAATCAATGTACAGAATTAACTGTAATTAAGGCAGAAAAAAAGTTAATTACGCATAAGTACACAATTTTAAAATCAGTCAACCTTACCTCATATATAACAAATGACCTTAATGTTTTCACTGCAGTTATAAAAGGAAAAAATTAAACTCCATTATTATGCAGACGTGCCATAGTGTGCCTGCTTCTCAGATCCAGTGCCCAGATATTGTCTGTGTAGCGTTTGTACCTTCTTCTTGTGTCAGTGTGGGATGTCTGTGTCAGGCTGAATGAGAGATATGCAGGCTCTGTCAAAGACTGGCGACTTCCTGGCTTTCTCACCATTCTTTTGGGATAGGCTTTGCACTAAACCCCACCACCCTAGCTGCCCAGAACTGGAACGAACAGGCTTGAGAATAGTGTGTTATATATTCAGATTTAGCAACATGCTGGTGTAGTGATTAAATTCTGGAGGTTTGTTTCAATGCACCTGGAAATGGCCTGGGTTACCCACAACCCTGAAATGGATCAGTAGCTTTAAAAGTGGTTGGATGGAGTAGGTGACTGCAGATAATAATAATAATAATAATTCATTACATTTATATAGCGCTTTTCTCAGTACTCAAAGCGCGATAATGTACTGTAATTTGCAAATGGAAGAATCTTATCATCTTTAAGGCAGATTGTGCTTTCTGACATAAACCATTCAGTTTGTTCTTTCATTATTTACTACTAATCCACAGCCCTGACATTGGGGGTTGAAAATAAATAAAAGATTGAATATTTCAGATTACCACAAAACAGTCAAAACATCATCATGTAGGTTCATTTATTCCTGCAAAAAAAGCAGACATTTTAAAAAAGACCATGCCTGATTAGTTCTTCTAAAATGAAATACAGTATCAGCTATTACACCGTTAGGGACAGGAATTCCATTTGCTCTGCTTGGTATGAAATCACATACTCATGTTTGGCCTGTGTAATATTTGTGGACATCGTTTTATATTTCCAGATATTCTCTGACTCTCCATGACACAGGACTGGAAAATGGACTAGATGGCTGGGCCTTATTGTTCTACTATTATTGAATTAAAGTGCAGTGTTTAATAGGGTTTATCTTGTGAAGTACAGAGGATGTATTCAGTAAGTCCTGCTATGAATTCACAATAAATTATTTTTAAATCATCATCATCAAAAGTCGCAAGTATTATTAAGGAAAAAAAAATCTTTTTTTTAAGCTTTCTACTGAGAAAATGCAAGTCATCATTATCAAGAGATGGACTGGCTGTACATTATGGGTCAGAGTCTGTTTCCTGCTGTTAATTGTTTTGACAACAAATCTTTAAATCATGTAAAATATGTACAATGCAAACAACAAATGTATTTATTCAGGCCTTGAAATAAAGCTAAGAATTTAGGAACAGATAACTTGCATAAGATGTTAATCTTACAGTAAATGTGTGAATGTGTGACTGCTTACCCAAACAATAATGCTATGTAAGGCATGTACAGCAGAGTCTCAAGAGTGCACAGAAATATCAGGATGCAGGCTCTTGACTTGACCTAAATCAGCTTAGATAACATATAACAACCAATTTAGTTATACCATTGATTTAAACATTATGTTGTTTCTGGTACATTTTCCACTTTAGCTTGACTTTAACCTGTCATTTGCTTTGCAGAAACTGTACTTCATATTTACTTTTAGTTTTTGGCCATTTTTATCTCACTCATATACAGTACATTAAGTATTAAAAAGTACAGTCATACCTTTAATTATATAATTTTTGTATATCTACACAACATAAAATGTGAATGTCTTTTGCAATATTCTGTTGAAGGAGAGAACTTCTGGCAAATCTCTGCATTAAGAATAATGATAAGATCTATGAGTTTATCAAGAAAATGGCTGAGTCAAACCAAGACTCACAAAGACAGCATGGCCACAGAATAGCAAAAGAAACAAAATGAAACCCGCTGCCCCATTAGCTCTTTCTTGATAGGCTTCTCAGAGTCCTAATGTTTGATGAGGTTGATTACCTAATTCTCCACTTCTCCAAACCCCTGTAAAGTCCTCTCCCACTCCCTCTCCACCCCTCTCTCACATTTGATGCTCTATCCAGCTAACCTTTTGATTGTAAGCATAGGGGATCGCTGGCAGAAGGAGCCTTTTAAATATTTTCAGGGGGTAAGTTCTGGGCAAAGACTTAAGTCCAGGGTCAAAGGTGCATAGCACTGATCATTGAACTTTGGCATAAGGCACTTTGGCACCAGATACACTTATGAGCATCCTTGTATTTGAACATGGTCTTTGTCAGGGATAGTCCATGATTAGTAAAGAGTGCTCTAATTAACTGTACTTCATGCTATGTATGCAAGGCTGCTTAGAGGTTGTCCTCTCTTTGGACTGGACAGCAGGATCTCATTTGCCATTATAGGAAGAGTTTTTGTTCCTGTCTTAGTGGTGAATTTCCAATAGTACTCCCCGGTTTTGCTCATTTGTAAGGTTTAGGCATCCATAGTATATGATAAATTGTCTATTTTTTTGTCTATCCAGGAGGAGAATTACAGGTTTATGACATCATTTCAAGGATTACAAAAGCATGAGGAAAAAGATAATCTGGTCTGATGAGGCAAAAAACAAACTCTTTGGGCACAACTCCAACCACTATGTCTGGTGAAGACCAAGTATGGCTCATCACCTGCCTAAAATCACCCCTAAAGTGAAGCATAGTGGTGGCAGCATCATGTTATAGGGGTACTTCTCAGTGGCAGAGAAAAAGAGACTGGTCGGAACTGAGGGAAAGATGAATTCAGCCATATACAGAGTGGTCCTTGAGGAAAACCTGCTCCAGAGAGCATTCAACCTCAGACTGGGGCAAACGTTCACCTTTCAGCATGACAATGACCCAATCTATACAGCCAAGGCAACGCTCAAGTGACTTTCGGAAACATCTCTGAATGTCCTTGAGTGGCCAAGCCAAAGCTCAGACTTAAAGAAACAACAATTTATTTCTTGCATAGCCCAAAATCACACAAGGAATGCCTCAATGAGCTTTAACAGGCCATTTTTGAAAGCCCCAAACAAAAACTCCCCCCCCCACCCCCGAAAAACTCCCAAAATAAACTTGTACAAAAAAAAATGGAAGAAATCTTTGGAAGGTTAATTTAGAGAGTGGGAGAGACCCCTTTCCTGGCAGGTTGGACATGTAATGGGTGCAATAGGTGTAATGAAAGAACATGTGTGGAAAGACCTGAAAACTTGAAACTGTCCAACTCCAGCTGGCAGACACTTAGCCAAGAAAACGCATAGCTTCCGTAATTCTGCCAAAGACGCTTCCGCATAGTACTGAATTAAGGATCAGAATGGGAGTTTTCAGTTTTTGATTTTTATTAAATTTACAAACCACATTTTCACTTTGTCATTGCGGTTAATTGAATGTAGATTGATGGGCAAAAATGGCAAATTCATCCATTTAAAATGAAATCCAGAGCACAATATAGTGTGCAGAAAGCGAAGGGGTCTGAATATTTTCTGAACCCATTGTATCTATACGGAATTATGTATTTACTGTATATTCAGTACCACTGTGGAAGCCCCTTGCATGTTTTCATAACTTTCACACGCTAGCTCCTTTTCATTGTTTCCCAAATTATTATCATTGCTGAATCTTTTATGTGTATTGTTGAATAGCACCCACTCGTAAAGTTTATTTATCAATTTTACAGGTAAACCAATATAATTGTCCAATTTAAACAGTAAGAAGCAAAAAACAGGAAAGGTGACAGCTAAATGCAAGCACTACTCTAGATACTAAGTGATGAATGAATACTGAAAGACTGCCATTCCTAACAGCTTTTTCTTTCTAGCTGGCTGATGTGGAGGTGGGACTGAAGAAAATGAGAGGAGTTCAAGATCAGGTCACTGCCATGCCTCAGCGCATTCCTTTTTGAGTTGCTTTGACAATCAGTACTTCAAGAGCTGCCTTGTTGCTACTCCCACCAATAATCACAAGTAAGTTATATATTACGGAAAAATAATAAGTATATTTTAAAATTACTAGAGGCAAAACAATATGTGCAATAATCCAGTTTTAGGAATAGTTTTCATCTGATTGTTACACACTGCAGAGTTTCAAATACAAAGTAAAAAGAGACACCATCATCAGCACTAAGCAAAAGTAAAGGTGGGTGTAATTAAAAAAGACGTTGACACTGAAACGTGCAGCAGATGAAAGGCGCTACACACAATAAGACACTTGATTTATAATGCTGTGCAAGAGTCTGTCGGCAACAAGAGTCTCATGGAATAAGGAGGAGTAGAACAATCTGGTCATCGCTTTTCTGTTCTGAAATGCTAATTTGGCACTAGACTATTTAATGTTAAATATAAATGAGTTATCTGTAAATGTGTTTAATGACTGTTCATGCACTACTATCTTTATATTGTCCAATTTATAAAAGATACCACTTCTTCTCTAAGGTTAATATTAAAAAAAAAAAAAATATTTATCTGCTGCTCTGTAGGTTAATATTTAAAAAAAAATGTTTGTCTGCTGCTCTATTGTTGTGTCCAGCAGGTCTGGTTCCTGCTATGCTCTTGAGGCAGCTGGCACTGGTTCCTGCTCCCAGCTACCTTGTAGTGGGATTAAGTGTGCTCAGAATCTCAAGCATGAATCTGCTGCTGTGTGCGGCACTACAATATTTGATCTGGAGGCATCTGCAAAATCTTAAATATACTCAAAACATTTTTCTTTCCATGATAAATGATGCATGGTTTGTGTAGACTTCTTATTGTGTCTACATGGACTTTTTCACTTTATTTCCCACTCCTCAAATATGTGCACAATTTGGGTGGACGTGGGTGTGTGCCTGAATATGATGGACTGATGCTCAACTTTATTACTATAAGCTCCAGCCCTCATGACCTAAAACTGGATACACTGGGTGAGAAAATAGATAGATGGTATGTAGAAGAAGCTAAGGAATACTAAACAAATATATATGTTGCAGTTCTTCAGGTTACCGAAAAACAAGAAACATTGCAAAAATAAAAGCGACTCAACTCTTCAAAATTGTTTGCAGTCTTTTTTTAAGTTAAAAACATAATCATTTTCCTGCTGAAAGATATTTGAGGGCACTTTTTGACACAGCTGTAGAGTTCAACCTCAGCATGGAATGCCTGCAGGTTTTCTTTAAAATACAAGGATGTTAGCAAAAGGCAATGAAAAGCATCAGATGAGACTGGTTTATTACAGGGATCCTCTGGGGAGCTGTGCCTGACATCTGTTTAATAAGGTCTGTCTCAGAATGCATTAATTAGTTTCTATTGATCTATGGCACAACATCCAGCCTAGCTCCATAAACCTGAAACCCACAACACAACTGCTCACTGGGCCTTAATCTCCAGTCAAGCACAAACCAATCTATCCTGAAAGGAGGTGAGGAGACTATCAAATAAATAAACACTGAAAGAAACGTACTGCTGCACTCGCTGTCAATAAAATGGAGTCAATAAACTGAATTTACAATGGACTCTTGTTTGAGAAGCTTTGAAAATTTCTTTTATTTAGAAGAAATTACTGCTTAGCACCTTAATGAATATATTTATAGTGATTATATACAGTGCATCCGGAAAGTATTCACAGCGCATTACTTTTTCCACATTTTGTTATGTTACAGCCTTATTCCAAAATGGATTAAATTCATTTTTTTCCTCAGAATTCTACACACAACACCCCATAATGACAACGTGAAAAAAGTTTACTTGAGATTTTTGCAAATGTATTAAAAATAAAAAAATTGAGAAAGCACATGTACATAAGTATTCATAGCCTTTGCCATGAAGCTCAAAATTGAGCTCAGGTGCATCCTGTTTCCCCTGATCATCCTTGAGATGTTTCTGCAGCTTAATTGGAGTCCACCTGTGGTAAATTCAGTTGATTGGACATAATTTGGAAAGGCACACACCTGTCTATATAAGGTCCCACAGTTGACAGTTCATGTCAGAGCACAAACCAAGCATGAAGACAAAGGAATTGTCTGTAGACCTCCGAGACAGGATTGTCTCGAGGCACATATCTGGGGAAGGTTACAGAAAAATTTCTGCTGCTTTGAAGGTCCCAATGAGCACAGTGGCCTCCATCATCCATAAGTGGAAGAAGTTCGAAACCACCAGGACTCTTCCTAGAGCTGGCCGGCCATCTAAACTCAGCAATCGGGGAAGAAGGGCCTTAGTCAGGGAGGTGACCAAGAACCCGATGATCACTCTGTCAGAGCTCCAGAGGTCCTCTGTGGAGAGAGTAGAACCTTCCAGAAGGACAACCATCTCTGCAGCAATCCACCAATCAGGCCTGTATGGTAGAGTGGCCAGACGGAAGCCACTCCTTAGTAAAAGGCACATGGCAGCCTGCCTGGAGTTTGCCAAAAGGCACCTGAAGGACTCTCAGACCATGAGAAAGAAAATTCTCTGGTCTGATGAGACAAAGATTGAACTCTTTGGTGTGAATGCCAAGCATCACGTTTGGAGGAAACCAGGCACCGCTCATCACCAGGCCAATACCATCCCTACAGTGAAGCATGGTGGTGGCAGCATCATGCTGTGGGGATATTTTTCAGCGGCAGGGACTGGGGGACTAGTCAGGATAAAGGGAAAGATGACTGCAGCAATGTACAGAGACATTCTGGATGAAAACCTGCTCCAGAGTGCTCTTGACCTCAGACTGGGGTGACGGTTCATCTTTCAGCAGGACAATGATCCTAAGCACACAGCCAAGATATCAAAGGAGTGGCTTCAGGACAACTCTGTGAATGTCCTTGAGTGGCCCAGCCAGAGCCCAGACTTGAATCCGATTGAATATCTCTGGAGAGATCTTAAAATGGCTCTGCACCGACGCTTCCCACCCAAGCTGATGGTTCTTGAGATGTGCTGCAAAGAGGAATGGGCGAAACTGGCCAAGGATAGGTGTGCCAAGCTTGTGGCATCATATTCAAAAAGACTTGAGGATGTAATTGCTGCCAAAGGTGCATCGACAAAGTATTGAGCAAAGGCTGTGAATACTTATGTACATGTGATTTCTCAGTTTTTTTTATTTTTAATAAATTTGCAAAAACCTCAAGTAAACTTTTTTCACGTTGTCATTATGGGGTGTTGTGTGTAGAATTCTGAGGAAAAAAATGAATTTAATCCATTTTGGAATAAGGCTGTAACATAACAAAATGTGGAAAAAGTGATGCGCTGTGAATACTTTCCGGATGCACTGTAATAGATTTAAGGGGTATTTAAAATGTTGATCAACAAATATGCATCACCAAACATGTTTTAGATTTTGGCGTTGTATTGTAACAAAGAAATAATTCATTACAAAGAGTCTCAGTAATGTCCATTTTGGTTGTATATAATTTGATACATCAAGCTTAAGTAATTCAGTCTCGACAGACTTATGTGCTTGTCAGGATTATCTTCAAAAGCTCAGTCTCTTGTGTTTATTGGTGTATTGCTATAGTAAAGACTGATTTAGTTACTTATCACGTTTGAAGATGTTATTACACTTTTGATCCTAAGTGTGTAGCAGGGCTACATAATACTAATAGTGTTGTCAGAGTTAGTACCACGTGCGTCTTGTTCCATCGTCCCGTTTGCTGTTTGTGTGTCACTGAATGTCGTCCCCGTAAAGGAGGACGGATGATGGGAGGAGACCGCAGCCTCAATCCTGGAAAACACCTGTTTGCTGTTAACCAATTACATCCATCACAGGACTATTTAAGTAATCAGGAGGGAACAGAAAGAGGAGGAAGGAGAGGAGACTTTTCATTTTCACGACCACGAGCCATTTGTACCTGCTGTACTCCACATCGCGCATTTTCATCCAGTTTGTTTTTCAGTCCGCCGGACTTACTTCAATACCCTCATCACGAGAGACCCTGGGGTCGGACTTCATCATCCACCATGCACCGAGGATTCACGGTGAGGCTGCTCCATTTTGTTCCGGGAAAATCAAACAACTCATTTATTGCTAGTTCAGTCAACTGTATTCAGGACAGTTTTTATGACCAGACTCAAGTTCACATTCATTTCCGTATCTCATTCATTTTTTTGTTATTCGTGTTGTTTGTTATGTTACAAGGGCAAGGGAGAGTTTATTGTATGTGTATATATATATATGGTGTTGTTGTTTTGGTGGAGGGTATATATATATATATATATATATATATATATATTTATTGTGTATTTTGTTCTTGTTATTGCTCATTTAACCCTTTAACCGCCAACTCCCTAAATATTCCCCAAGCCAGGCGAAATCTGAACAATTTTTGTTTTTTTACTTTTTTACATTTTTTTTACATTTTTTACATTTATTCAAGTAGTATTGACCACTAAATGTTGTGCAAGTTGCCAGTGTATACACGAAATCTATAAATGTAACCTGAATTCTCAGCTAAGCAAAACATCTTGATACCAAACCGTGCCCTTTTCAATGGTAGATACTGTCGAAACTGTAAGCGGCCCTTCCACGACAATAAACTTTCATCAACTGCAACTGACGGTCCTGGCATGTAGGGCAACTGAAATGCTTCAAATAAATGATCAATCAAAGGACGTAGCTTGAACAAGTGGTCGCGGTTTGGATCTTTCTTATCTGGCTCGTTTCTGTTGTCATTCAAATGAAAGAATTTCAGCAGCAAAGAGAATCGGTTACGTGCCATGACAGCTGCAAAAATAGGTGTTGCATACATAGGATCTGTAGACCAGTACATCTCAATATCTGGTTTTCTGATTATTCCCATCAACATCAAAATCCCAATGAATTTTTTCATTTCGTTTTCATCAGTGTCAAACCAAGCACGAACACGGGAATGTGGAGGTAAATTGGGATTTTTCTCAATAAACTGTGCTGCATACAGATTTGTCTGATGAACAAAATGTCTAATCAAATCAGGTGACACAAACAGCTCATAAAACTGCTCAGCAGTGTAATTGTTTACATCAACAATAAAGCCACACGTTCCCTCAAACGAATGCAGAAAAGGTAGTTCACCACGGGCAGCAGCCCAGCTGAGATGCTGGGGATACACCCACTCAGCGCCGTCATCCGATGCGTCTTCATTCACAATATCATGCAGCGCACGTTGCTGCTCATCACTGTCACTAAAATCTTCTTCAGAACTGCTACAATCATGATCAGAACTGTCCAAAATCGCCTGCAAAGCCTCACTTGAAGTCAGTTTACGTTTCGCCATATTCACAGCTGTTACATGCGAATCACGTCACATGACCGGCCAAAACAACCACAGACTTGTCGAAATACAACGTAGTAATAATACCCACGCCAAACCGTCAGTTATACTACTTGCCAGGCATTCATATAACCACAGGCAAATGTGCCGGATAATTCCGGCAGTATGGCGTTAGCATTAAAACAGCGGTGCCGGATATATCCGGCAGAGGGCGGTGAAGGGGTTAATATACTTAATTACCTATTTTTACATATCATCTGTTTTTTGCGTGCTTGTTTAAACCGTTGATTGTGGGGAAAAATTTTCATTTGTTAGAGGTACGGCGTGTTATTTAGATTCAGCTCAGTAATTTATCCAGGCCACAGGGCTTGGAGGTGTAGCTGCCAGCCGGGTAAGGGGTCGGCCATTACAAGTGATCCTTAGAACATTGCTGTCTGGAGATAGGTGCTCCTGATATGGGTACTCTTTGTGAGCTGGTCTAACACAACATCAGTCCTGGAAGGCTGTAGAGACTGCAGGCTTTTTTTCCAATGCAATTTTTTTAATGAGAAGTCAAGTGTTGAAACACTTACTGCTCAAGCATCATTTTTGTACTTCTTTTTCATTAACTTGCTTGTGAAGATTCCCAGTTCCAAATTGCTTCTTTTAGTCTGCATTCTCTGTTTTCAATTGCTTCTTGTTTTCTTAAGCATATATTAGTTTCAATGAGGTGCAAATGACAAAGGAGCCAGCAACCCACCATTTTCGTAACCTGGTCTCATTTACAATTGCGTGTGTTCATAATGAATCATCTGTTTGAATAAAATACTTGCTGAGTTACCTGGTGTTTCGCAGGTGAGAATGCATAAGATTGGGAGGATAAAAAGTATTTTTAAATTATATATTACCAAATGTTATTACATTTAAACTTAGTGCATTGGTATTTAACTATCGTTTGTTATGAGCTTGAGAGTCCCAAGGCATGTAAGTCCCAAACAATCCCAAAACTACCCACTGGGAAGAATGAACCATCAAATCCCAGCTAGTAATAAAGGCAATGACAGAATCTTTATCAAATAAAAGATTCTTGCAAAATGCCCCAAACAAAAAGCACACTCCATGAAGCACAAAAGGCAGAAAGGATTTCCCTGAAAGGGCAAAGGTAATCCAAGGCAAACAAGTCCAAATCACAAATCCAAACAATAGTCAGAATATATAGGACAGAAGTAGAAAATCTGACAAATTCACAATAAGAACAGAAAAATCACAAAACCAAAAAGCTGACCACTCCCAAATGCATTTGAATGAACCGCCTGAGGGCAGTCATTTGCAATGATGGAAAGGTGGCCCCGCCTCTTGGGGAACCACCCACAAAACACAAGGTACATAGGACAAGATGTATAAACATAAACAAAGGAATCAAAAATAAACAAAGCAGACTTAAAAATGACATTTCAATTGCAGCCAGGAAAGGAACCCTGGCTAAAAGATAAAATTGTTAGTATTGGAAAGTGTTGTTGTATACAATATTCTTACTTTTTCCTTCTGCTACATAAAACTCCAAATTGCAATAAGTAAGACAAGAGACAGTATGGCTCCAATCAGAGTAGCTTTGGGCCATGACAAAAATGATATGGTAAATGCTTGATTAAAAAATGTTACATGTGTTGTGATGTGGAGTCCCAAAGCATGTAAATCCCAATAAATTTCAAAAGTACATCCAAAATTGACATGGGGCCAGCTAGGTAAATATGTTTATTTTCACACAAAAATGCTTGTAACAAGAATGACACTCTGTAATGCACAACAAGTAAAATGGAGTTGCCTAACACAAAAGGCAATCTAGGCGAACAACTTCCTCATATAGAATCCAAAGACATAATCAAAAGGGACAGAGCAGAAGGTCAAATAATCTGTAAATCAACCAAAGAACAATAAAGCACAGATAAACTCACCACTCCCAGGCATATTCGAAATGAACCACCAGAAACTGTGGGAGACTCTTTAGCTTTACTGGCAAGAGGAAAGTTACTGGCAGTGATTGGTAGGTGGCCATGGCTCTTTGGGGAGAACCCACAAAACACATCAAACATAACCAAGGTTTTAATATGCAGACACAATAATAAACAAAGAATACAAATAAATAACACAAACAATATTAATGTAAAGAAAATAATCCAAAAAGGACATATAACAAAGATCTGTACCCCAGCCAGGGAAGAAATCCTCGCTGAAACATAACAAAATTTAATGGGTGGGAACTGAATGCATATTTCTAGGCTGAAAGCCTACTATCCATCATACATGTCATGCTGCTTTTCTGTTGAAAGATCCCAGTGCAGTATATCATACTACTCACTATTTTAAAACTGCAACTCTGTTTCCTGGTTTTGTCCAAGTATTATTTGCAAAGTTTACTTGTTTTGAGATGTGAGCCAGTGTTGGGGACATAACCCCTGCACTCTGTAACAACAGATTTAAATGGAAAAGGAATTAGAAGAAAACGCAATATCAAAATAACATGCCAAAGGTGAAAACCGTGAAGTTGTGAAATAAATAAGCAAGGATAAGAACATGAATTAAGAATCGAAGTTGTGAAAAAGTGTGGGATTTCATAGCTGAAACCCTAAGTCTAACCCTGAGCCAAACCAAGCAGATTTTAAATACAATCAAAGAAAAGAAAAAATATTCATAACCAACAAATACTAACAAGAAAGATTGCTAAAAGAATCTGAAACCTCAGATGATAATGAAATGCACAACGCTGATATTTAAACAGTCATGTTAATGTCATTATGTGGTGCACACTCCAGGTTGTCTTGACTGGTAACCACACAGAAACTGTCAATGGAAATGACGGTGCACAAAAGACAACACAATATAGCGCTACAGATGAATACAATTTGTTTTACAAGTTCTTTAAAAGCGTGTTCAAATGAGGTTTGAAACAAAATTTAAAAAACCAAGGAAAGGTCAGAAAAATGAAAGAAATCAGTCAGATCACGACTCTGAGGAATTCTAGCCAACCACAGGGGAGGGGGCAAGTTCAAGAGTTATATTTTAAAAAACTTATACAAGTTCAAATACAATAGGTGAACAGTGGTGGACACATTGTGATGGTGGTGTAACGATGACAAATTATGTTTGCATCAACAAATTGTACTAAATAACTCTGGAAACAAAAACGGTATGAGAACAACAGAGAGGGGTAATGCTTGATTAAGAAAAACTTCAACGGAACATTTATAGTAAAAGGGTGGGAATCAAAAAACAAATCTTTTGTTTAATTGTATGTGTGCTAATCATCACAATCTACACTGGGCTGTTTTTTCTGTCATTAGGTCACACTGTACTACTGTATTTCATGCCACTTGCTATTTTGAAACTGTGGCTCAGTTTTTCCCAGAACTTTTCAAAATTTAAACTGGGAAAAAACTGCTGTCTTTAGACTAAATACGATGTAGCGGGGCTACATAATAATAAGTATTTGTTTTTTTTGGTCTGTGCTGAGTGCATTTTTTTTACATCGTCCCGTTTACTGTCCGTTATATGTGCGTCAGTAAATGTTGTCCTCATAAGCAAAGAGAGGAAGGATGATGGAGGGAGACCACAACCCAAGACAGAAATCACCTGTTAAACTCACCAGATACATCTGGGACATTCTGTATTTAAAAAAGAGGAGCGAAGGAGATAGAAAGAAGGAGAAAGAGAGAGGAGAGAAATTGAGAGGAGAAAGGAGACAATTTACCCGATCATTTACAAACTCATCACAGCCGTTTATTCCATCTTTCCACTGCTTGCTTTTTCAACATCCGATTCAACATCATGACAGCCAGAGCCAAGAAACCGCAGGGTTCGGACTCATAGCAGCCATTGCCAGGACATTTTACGGTGAGGTCGTTTTGTTTTCGGGAAGGAACACAATAACACTACAGCCAGTATCAATATTGCCGGACTTTATTTTGGACTCATTTTTCACCACATTTCAATTGCTGTGTTTAACTAATCTGTGTTTGTATTTGTGTTCCGTGTTTCTATTAATTGTTTAGGGGCAAGGGAGTGTTTTTTGTAAATATTGGTATATTCGCGTTTTATATAGTAATTAGTCACTGGTGTCATTGGCGCGTACATATCTACGTTATTGACTATTTATTTGTCTCTTCCATTTACAATATAAACATTCCTGTCTACTGTTTACTGGTTATTTCGTCGTGTTGGAAAAAAAGGGACACCTTGTAAGGAGTACGGCTTGTTATTACAGCAAGAAGCCTCAGGTTATCCAAGGAATAGTCTTGGTAGTGTGGTGGCCAGTCTGGGTAAGGGGTCGGCCGTTACAACGAGTGATAATAAAATTTCATTATGAGGTCTGAGACAGCTGTTATAGTAACAAGACAAAAGTTATATGTTAAACACCTGACTTATACAGCTTCAAAAACGACAAAGAACCACTGATGGGTAAGACGCGGTGGTGATGTGATGGTGAGAGATTACAAGTCAGACTGCAGAGATAATGTTATACCTTCCTATTTGGGACAGTTTGGGGCCATGACAAAAAAGAGTAAGGGAAATGCTTGAGAAAAGTGAAAGTTAAATGTAATGGGTGGGCAGTGAACCACAATTTCTTGGTTAAAAGGTTAGCATGCTAACAATCACACTACCATTACAAACTGCATGATGCTGTTTCTCTGTCAATGGATGTCACTGTAGTATTTCTTGCCACTCGTTCTGATTCTGTGCCATCCTGCTACCCCCAGGGACAGGTGAATAATGGTAAGAAATAGCAGAGTGCTGAATATCCTCAACTCTATAGCCTAGAAAACACAACTGTGTATAAAGCACGAACAATCATATATTGTTCTTTATTGAGCTATTGTGAACACAGCTGGTCATCATCTAAGACATGTTTGCCCTTTCTCCCTGTGTACTTTTTGAAAAAGGTACTTTTCCGCATTTCAAAGATGGCTGTGTCACTTCAATCAATGATTTCAATGGCACCTGCGGTGTGGGAGTTTATGAGAGTTCATCAAATGTTTTTAAATTTAGAACAAAACAGAAGAGACAGAGAAAAAGTGAAGACCAGAGAATTATCTGCTTCAGGCCACAAATCATTGGGATTATAT
Organism: Erpetoichthys calabaricus; assembly: GCF_900747795.2. NCBI lineage: Eukaryota > Metazoa > Chordata > Cladistia > Polypteriformes > Polypteridae > Erpetoichthys > Erpetoichthys calabaricus. The sequence continues at coordinate 191,807,864 of NC_041394.2, read as the reverse complement.
CCTTGGGAAGAAAAATTCTCCAGTATAAAAATGACCTGACCTGGAAATCATAACAAGTAAGTTCTGTTCTCAACAAGAATTAGCTTCTAATAAATAAATAATCTAACAAATAAAAAAATTAAACAAGTGGGTTGAAACAAAAACATTGGTACTGCATCTATTACTCATTTACTTTTATATAAGGCTTCTCCTTGTGTGGCCAGTTTTCTCATTGACACTCTGTGGGGCAAAATCAAGGTAAAAAGAACCTCAGGTTAGATTAAGGTAAAAAGTTGGTGAAAGGTTGGGGTCAGCACAGTGGAAGGAAAGCAGAGTGGTCTCCCATAGAGGAGCAACAGGTACTGCACTCCAGGGGTGTGTCGCTCCTTCTGAGCATTCCAAAGGAATGGGGACGATTGATAATACCAAGGGTTCTGCTTGATTGACGTCAGGTGGCAGGACAATGGAGGTTTGGCTCCCACTGTCCCAGCGGGTACAGCCTGAGGTGGCTTGGATAAAAACCTGGGAGGGGGACTGCAGGTGCCAGCTTGTCAGTTCAGCTGCAAGACCTGAGAAGGGTGAGCTGGAGAGATGAGGAAGAAAGCTGCACAGGACTACTGCAGAAAGAAGGAATGGAGGTAAAATCAGGAGGAAAGGCAGGATCGCGGCAGGAAAAAGTGCACCTGCGGCTGCAGAGCAGACCACAATGGTGAGCAGGATTATTTACTTATTTTCACCTTCACTATGAACACAGTTTTTATTATTGATTATTTATATATTTAAAGAAGACACCTGCATTGCACTTTGGTTTTGGAACATTGCACTGGAATATAAGAACACTAAGCACATTTTGTACCACACTCTTGCTTGTATGTGTCCTCCTTGCCTTTTTTATCTCAGTACATTGCTATCGCTTAACCCGGGTTCAGGAGGGTTATGGCAGCAGCAGACAACACCAACCATCAAAAGGAAGGAAAGAGTGTCCAGTTCAACACTCACTTATGCACTGCCACTGTTTCAGTTATATAGCAGCCTAACAGGCAGGTCATTGGGATGTGCAAGAAAAAACAGCACAACCTGAGAAAGCCTACGTAGATGTGGAGAGAGCTGAACTTCTGTGCTCAGATCTGTGTTCTCACTATTTATGTCAGAATCTGTGTGTTGTGTTGATAGAATGGAAAAGATCATTGCTAAAGGGAAGTACTCTGGCAGAGAAACTTTAGCAAAAGGGACTTAACGCAATCACATAATAGTAGCCGTCCTTTTTCAGTTTATTTGTGGAAGCCTGAAAAAAGAATAGAAAATATTTGAAACCAGAACAGTGAATGTTACGCTATGTCATATTTGAATAACTGGAATAATTAATTTTAAAAAAGGAGATTTCATAAAAAGGCCGCTTAAGGTTAAGAGTCAGATTTTGTCATGCTGAGGCTACAGGCTATGTCAAATAATATGCAATATAATCGGCTTTTCTTAAAGATAGTAAGCATAAATGATAAAAATGAAAAATAAAGTATTGGTGGATAGTGTATTTGCATAAGCTTTTGGGATAAAATATTGATTTCGTAAATATTTATGAAAACTCATTTTAACATACAGATTAAGAAAAAGAAGAAATGAAACCTATTTTAAACAGAACTAAATTTATTTCCTTAAAAACATGTTTTATTCCAGGATTTCCTTCCACAAGTATTACGTGATTGATGATTCTAAATTTGCCCCATTTGAAACTGTGTGTGGGCCCAGCACTGGACTGGCACCCCTTCTTGGGCTGGTTCTTGCCTTGTACCACATGCTGCCAGGATGAGCAAAGGCTCCTAAAGCTATGAACTGGATGAAGTGAGTTTAAGGTGTTATGCTTTGTTTTTATTAAATATACCAAGCATAACAAAAAAACTCCTCCATCCATTTCAAACATACCTAATCCAGGTTTAGGATTGCAGGCCGAAATGAGTGCATGGCAAAAAGCAACAGTGGTTAGGGCACCTGCAGGGTTTAATTCAATAGAAAAAATCTTTTGATGAAGAGCACAATTCTTGGGAAAGGTGCATTTGCTGCAGTTTTAAAGTACATTTGCCACAGATAAGCCTAATTTGTAAATACAATAGTACTTGTTTTCATGATCTTACTTAAATGTTTTATGCATGGTACAGTAAGAATTATGTTTCTGGACTTCTCTAGCGCCTTCAACACCATCCAACCTCTGCTCCTTAGGGACAAGCGGACACAGATGGGAGTAGATTCATACCTGGTGGCATGGATCGTGGACTATCTTACAGACAGACCTCAGTATGTGCGTCTCGGGAACTGCACGTCTGACATTGTGGTCAGCAACACAGGAGCACCACAGGGGACTATACTTTCTCCAGTCCTGTTCAGCCTATATACATCAGACTTCCAATACAACTCGGAGTCCTGCCATGTGCAAAAGTTTACTGAAGACACTGCTATCGTGGGCTGCATCAGGAGTGGGCAGGAGGAGGAGTATAGAAACCTAATCAAGGACTTTGTTAAATGGTGCGACTCAAACCACCTACACCTGAACACCAGCAAAACCAAAGAGCTGGTGGTGGATTTTAGGAGGCCCAGGCCCCTCATGGACCCCGTGATTATCAGAGGTGACTGTGTGCAGAGAGTGCAGACCTATAAATAACTGGGAGTGCAGCTGGATGATAAACTGGACTGGACTGTGCAAGAGAGGACAGAGCCGACTATACTTCCTTAGAAGGCTGGCGTCCTTCAACATCTGCAATAAGATGCTGCAGATGTTCTATCAGACAGTTGTGGCGAGCGCCCTCTTCTACGCGGTGGTGTGCTGGGGAGGCAGCATAAAGAAGAAGGACACCTCACGCCTGGACAAACTGGTGAGGAAGGCAGGCTCTATTGTAGGCACGGAGCTGGACAGTTTGACATCTGTGGAGGAGCGACAGGCGCTGAGCAGGCTCCTGTCAATCATGGAGAATCCACTGCATCCACTGAACAGTATCATCTCCAAACAGAGAAGCAACTTCAGCAACAGACTGCTGTCACTGTCCTGCTCCACTGACAGACTGAGAAGATCGCTCCTCCCCCACACTATGCGACTCTTCAATTCCACCCGGGGGGGGTAAACGTTAACATTATACAAAGTTATTGTCTGTTATACATGCCCAGCACTCTCCACCTTTTTATCGCTCTTTAATTAATATTGTTTTTATCAGTATGCTGCTGCTGGAGTATGTGACTTTCTCTTGCCCTATGTGTACTTCCAGTTATTATCCTTAGTATTTGCAGGTGTGTCAGACTGTCCAGTGGGTCAGGCCACACAGACTTCACTGTTTTAATATATAGTAGAGTTTTTTTACATAATAGATAGATAGATAGATTATTATATTTCTTTTATCTTGACCTTTCGTAAGGTTTTCATTTCCTCCTGCGGAAAAAATAATGTCTATCTAACTATCTGTTTAATTGATAATGACATAATGACGGACTTGCCCACACCTGCCCATGAAATAGCCTTTGAGTCAATTGTCCAATTACTTTTGAGCCCCTGAAATGAAGGGATTGTGTTAAAAAAATGCTTTAGTTGCCTCACATTTTTATGCAATCGTTTTGTTCACCCCACTGAATTAAAGCTGAAAGTCTGCACTTCAACTGCATCTGAGTTGTTTCATTTAAAATTCATCGTGGTAATGTACAGAACCAAAATTAGAAAAAAGTTGTCTCTGTCCAAATATTTATGGACCTAACTGTATTTTTAACAGAACATGAATATTGACTACCTGCAACTTTCGAGAGCACGATGTGTTAAAGTAGGATACAAAAAATGCAAGGTATTGTTAAGGAACTGACTAACCTCCCTCCAGGTCCACCACTGATAAACGGCAAAAAGAAAAATCTAAACAGAAATACTGGCACGTGTGCAACAGTGATTCAAGCCTTCATTGAGAAACACTTACTGTTTTATCCCAGCTTTTGAAGAGCAAAACATTCTTACCAGCCTGTCATGTTAAAGTCTCTGTACAGCATCCTCTTGCCGACTTCTTTTCGCTGGACTCTTCGAGGGAATTCCAAATGTGTAAACTCATTTCCTAACAAGTGGGGCTGCATGAATGCCTATAAGAATGAAAAATATAGTATTTGTCAAAACAGAACAATATGGCAGGGACTTGCAGATATATCCAACATATCTTCATGTTTATTACGTTGTTTTGGTATTTGGACAGGTACCACAGATGCACAAAAGTTAGCACAAACTTTTCTCCAGGTAGTCTGCTTTAACGCATATCCCAAGACGCACAAGTTAGGTTAACTGCCAACTGTTCATTCATTTAATACAAGTGAGCGTGGGCCTTTGTAATGAACATTTATTATAAGTAGAAAGCCCAGTGGGAGGCTGGGTGGTCTTTTGGCCTTGGAACTCATGCAGCTTTTGTTTTTTTTTTCCTCCAGCTTATCTGCAGATTTATATTTTCTGCCCTCCCCAGCCATCTGACCTTATCATCAGACTCATCTTTAGAGACTTCAGAAACAATGCTGTGTATGTATATATTGTCAAACATGTCTGTGTTGGGGACAGCTGAAGGTCTCTAGTGACTGTAATTCTATTCAGGTCTTGGTGCTGTGTCGTAATACCTTTTCTCTTCCTCCCTATGCAGATCGTATGATTGATGGCTATAACGCCTCTGATGTCACTTCTGGTGTCTGTCTGCTTGGACCTGCCTCTTCCTGCAGGAACGGACTCATCTGGACACCCATGTCCAGAAAGACGTTTGTACAACTTATTGCATGCTTTTATTTTGGTGCAAACCTTCAATTTACGGGGTCACCAGGCTGGTACCCCAGCTCTTCATTGTTGTCTTGTCTCTATCTTACTATATATATCCTCTTTAATAAAATCCCTGTGTGCGTCCAGGTGTCCGTGTGTGTGTGTCTTCTGGTGAAGTGCACATGCGCGGGGCATGGTGCGATGCGCGATATTACTGTCAGAGAAAGTTACAGGCGTTTTACGAAAATACAAACCAGTATTACGAGAGGAAATTAAAGGTACACAATACAGTGACTCATATTACAGCCACATACAAGCCAGTATTACTGTCAGAGGAGATTAAAGGTATATTACTGACGCGCACGCCTGTATTACCGCCAGAGAAAATTAAAGGTATATTACGGACATACAAGCCAGCGGACGTACAAGACAGTATTACTGTCACAGAAAATTAAAGACACACAATACACGGCGGCAGCCCACGAAGAACGGTCAGCTCAGCAAGTAAACATCAACAAAAGAAAGGCTGAAAGAAAGAAAAATACGACCAACAAAAAGAATGAGGTCAAAGTCCCTTGCCATTTAATATAGACTGTTCCTACTAATGTTTATACACTACTGTTCTAGTGCCGGTTATTGTAACGGGCTAAATGACTAGTATATATATAAATTTTAATGTATTTTATGTAATTGTATATTATTTATTTTTGTATATTATACATTATTTTATCTATTTTTGATTAGTTTTCTTTGCTAGTAACTATTTCTTTGACATCTTGTGAAGCACTTTGAGTTACATCCTATATGTGAAAATGTGCTACAGAAATAAATGTTGCTGTTGAACCGAGTCCTTGTTCAGTGTTGGTTACAGTTGTCATTCATGCACACCCGAGGTCCATCGTTTAGGCTCTGAGAAGGTAAGCGATGCCACTTTGGAATAGGAGAGGCTACTGATGCTAATCACTTACTTCTTCTCTCTCTATACCCATGGGCATACTGAAGCCTCCATAGTCTGAGTACAAAGTACTGTATCTCCTTTATTTTTTTTATTCGTTTATGATTAGACAGTGTTGCACAGTTGGCACCCCAATATTGCTTTGGCATCCTTTTTGTGTTTCCGCATGGTCACACAGGGAAGGTCTCCTACTTCTTGTGATCAATGAGTTAAGATATCATATGTTCAGTAAACTGATGGATGAATAGTATTTATAAATAATGCAAACACTAAAGAAATAGTACATTGTTTCTCTGGAGTATTTTCTTGTTATATTCACATATTATAATGCAACTAAGAATCGTTTCACATGTTGTGCTCACCTTGACACCTCCCCAAACTAGTATTGAACTTGGACCACTATCATGGGGCAGACATAAAGTTTAAAAATGACTTGGTTAAAAAACTAAATAAATACTTTGATAGATTTGGGCACAAAATATATTTCAATTAACCTGTATTTTATATAGTGTCGTTCATAGTGAAAATTAATCACAAATACTTCAGTGTGGAGTTTGCTTATTCTCCCTATGTCTACAAATATGAACCCTACTTTACCTCCCATTTCCAAAAGACCTTGGCACTTGGTGAAGTGGTAATTTGAAACTGACCTCGTGTGATTGTGCATATGGCTGTGTCTGTGTGTAATGAACTTCTGTCTGCTGGGACAGGCTATGGCCCCATGACCCAAAATTGGATTAAGGAAGTTGGAGAATGTTATTATATTATGTTCATTTACAGCTGAAGCATTTTAAACAGGCACAAATGTCAAAGGTATTAAGGTATGAACACCTTCCAGTCATTTCACAGTTCAGTTTTGTAGTAATTTCAGTTCATCACCAAAATTGTTCATTCTGTCTGTTGACTGGGCTCTTCAATGAATACAGGTTTGGCACGTGTTACGGATTAACTGATTGCTGATTTTTTTTTTTTAATTTAACACACTTTGCTTATCTTTTAAAGGTTTTGTCTCTGTCATTAAATGCAATCTGTTTTGGTATCTGAGGCATTTATCTGTTTATTTTTATAATTAGATTTTTTTCTGTTTATTTTAATGGTTAGATTTTTCCTGTGAGAGGAAGATGCCATAACCAGGAAACAGTAACTTATGTAAAGCCATGCCACTGTTCAGTTAAAGGTTAATGAGTGCACAGTCTCCAGTACGCAAGGGTATACGCCAGAGAATTGCTGGTCTTCTGGGACTTGTGCTGCTCCATTATTAACTCATACTGCAGTATGACACTAGGATACTGTGACTTAAATTATAGCAGCGGAGCAAAGACACGGTCAATTTTTTTTAACATCTTTTAAGTGCTTGCAAAATCCTATTGAACTAATAGACTGTTAAATGCACTGTGTATTGTGGAAGTGATGTTAAAAGAGTTTTAATGTGAATGGCTTATGATTATATTTATGAATTTACTGATGGAATGCTGTGCCATGTAAATTACATGTACTGTATGTTTATAAGAACTGAATTCTAATCATTCAGGGTTTCTTACACGTTCATGGTGTTTTGGTGTACTTATATTAAAAATGTTAAGCTATACCCAAGAGTTTACTTGCCACTGGTGTGTACTGGTGACCTATTGTGATGATCAATGTATGGGAACAGATGGGCTTTGTTATAGTTTATTGTAGTCTTTTTAATGAGTATACAAGCTGCCATGCCATTTTGAATTACCAGCAATCAGGTGAATAGTTTAGCAATGGCACTGCCTGTAAATCTATCTGTCTATCTATCTATCTATCTATCTGTCTATCTATCTATCTATCTATCTATCTATCTATCTATCTATCTATCTATCTATCTATCTATCTATCTATCTATCTGTCTGTCTGTCTGTCTGTCTGTCTGTCTGTCTGTCTGTCTGTCTGTCTGTCTGTCTGTCTGTCGTTTCACAGAAGTTTTTGCATTTTTAACAAGATGCTTTTTTCTGGAGATATTCAGAATACATATACAATGAGTTAATGAAAAAATATTGCCATGCAACATACACACTAGAAGATCAAAAGAGACAATATACAATACAGAGAAGGAGTACTCTTTTTTGGAACCTCCTATTCAGAATAACACCAAGGAGGGCTAACTATGCAAAACATTCTTATTCACTAAGTAACTAAACATCAGGGATGAACAAAAAGGAAGAACTCAATTTACCAAATAAAACAAACAATAGAGCAAAACCTGTAGCCTCTCTGGGCCTAAACATGCAGGCTATTATCTCTGACTATTAGGTGAAATGGTTCATCCACATGTCAACCAGAGTAGCTCAAAACATTCCCTTTTCTACTCTCATTGCCCTCTCTTTGTCTATCTATTTCTCTATAGACCCTGGTAGTTGCCAGGAATGCCTGTCCCACCTGAAGGGACAGGAAGAAAATGAGACCACAAGGGACTGCAATAAGGAGTACAACACAAGGTCTCAAGCTGGGTGAGAGGCTTTAAGTGGACAAGCACCAGGGAAGTTACCTTTGAAAACTAAATCCCTTTAAATTAAGTGAAAACTCAGGCATTCAGGGAGACCATGAATGGGAGCCATTGCCTGATATCTCTACTTCAGAAAGGCTTGACTGAAAGTGACTCTGGAATGATGTTTTAAAACAAAAAATGAAACTGAAGATCCTTTAAATCTAAAGTTGGCAGGACTCACTGGCAGATAAAGATAGGACAGAATTCAAATAGAAAGTGAGGTGAGGGGAAGAAGTGTTTGGTGGTAAGTTGACATAGACAAGTGGATGAGGTTGTTGTGTTGACCTTGTAGATCGCCTGCTTTTAGATCCTCACTTTCTTCATTTCTCCCTTATGTTTATTTATTTAATAAACCAACAATTCATGATTTTTTTATCTCACTAAAGTCACTCTGGATGCTCATCTCATGATGTAAATCACAAAAAATACCAAGGATTTTTGAATGATCACATTCATCCTATGATAAAGCATTACTATACTAAATTTTCCAAGATGGCAATGTCTCATTCAGTTATATACTGTTTAAGACACTTGTAAAATCATGAGCAAAAAACACAGAAACTGTCTTGGTGATAAGTACTTACTAATTTATTTATTATTCTAAAAATTACCTGTATATAATATAAACAGTAAAGGAGAAAGTTTGGAATCAGATTTAGACAGAATTTCTAATTTCTAGGCTTTATAGGTTCATAAGGACATGCACACATGAAAGACTTTTTTATTTATTAATTCTGTAATGAAAGTTAAAATGGAATTTTATTTAACTTTTTTTATTTAATTCTATAACCCAGTTGCTGGTACTTGTAGAATCAATGCCAAGGCACATTACAGCTGACAGATTCACCTATACCCTACTAAGACAAGTTATGCAGCTCTTTGCTTTTCCAATTATCTGAATACCGTATACAATATTTAGTATAGGCGGCATGGTGGCGCAGTGGTAGCACTGCTGCCTCGCAGTACAGAGACCTGGGTTCGCTTCCCGGGTCCTCCCTGCGTGGAGTTTGCATGTTTTCCCCGTGTCTGCGTAGGTTTCCTCCCACAGTTCATAGACATGCAGGTTAGGTCGATTGGCGATTCTAAATTGGCCCTAGTGTGTGCTTGGTATTGGTGGGTGTGTGTGTGTGTCCTGCGGTGGGCTGGCGCCCTGCCCAGGATTGGTTCCCTGCCTTGCGCCCTGTGTTGGCTGGGATTGGCTCCAGCAGACCCCCGTGACCCTGTGTTCAGAATCAGCGGGTTGGAAAATGGATGGATATTTAGTATACAGTATTTTTAGTAAAAATATCAATCCATCCATCTGCTGTTTCACTTACATGGAGCCAGCACATGACCTATCAGCACTAAACAAGAGGCAAGAATCAGACATGGATAGAGCGGCATCATTTCAGGGGACAGTCATGCACACAACCACACTCTCTTATACAAGGTTGGGCATAAAGATCTCCCACATTTTGAAGGGGAATAAATAAAGCTATCTAAAAAAATTGTATATATTTCTGAAAAGTATAAAAAACAGTTTTAATTTTTAATAAAAATCATATCAGACAAATGGTGGCCGTTGCTGGTAATACATTGCTGAAGACGTTCCCGGAGGTTCTCCAACACTCTCCGGGTTACCTCAGGTGGAATGGCGTCGATTTCCTGTCTGATCCTTTGCTTCAAATCCTTAAGAGATCGAGGACGATGTTTGAAAACCTCTTCCTTTAGGTATCCCCAAAGGAAAAAGTCACATGGGCTTAAATCTGGTAACCGTGCCGGGCACCCCACATCTCCCCTTAAAGAGATCAAATGCCCAGGGAACATTTTCCTCAACACTCCGAGGAAACGTCATGCTGTGTGAGCTGTGGCCCTGTCCTGTTGAAACCACACATGTTCTGTATCCACATCGTTCAGTTTAGGGCGCAGAAAGGCCCCCAACATTTCAGCGTACTGGTCGTAGGTCACTGTTACTGTTGCACCAAAATCATCAATAAAGTATGGGCTGATCACACCAAAGATGGCAACTGCACACCAAGGAGAGTGGAGAGGTCATTTGTGGAGTTCATGAGGATTATGTTCTGCTTGTTTATAGCTCCACTGATATGGAAGTGAGTCACAGTGCTACCCAGAAGAACAGTTGCAGTGGGAACCTGTTCAAGAATTTCCACACTTAGGGCTTTCTCTCAGTTAATTCATGAGCCAACATCATTTTAAAAGGATGCAGTTTTAAATTGGCATGCAGAATCCTCCTCAACCTCTGACTTGATATCCCCAGTGCCATGGCATGCTTACAAGAAGAATGTCTTGGCGATTGCTGAATGGATGCTCTTACTGCTTCCACAATTTCTGGCATTCTAACGGTCCTAGGTCTGCCACGTGATTTTCTTTCAGTGTGGACCAAGCTGCCCGAAGGTTATAAATCCATAGCAAAATCGTTTTCCGATCTGGTACAGATGCATTTCGACCGAACGTGAAGCGTGTATAGAACACTCTCTGTGTCACTATCAAAGAACGACTGTTCTCATAATATGCTTGAACAACAAAGCCCTGATGTTGACCGGTCCAACTCATGATAGGTACTGAAAAAGGTAGAGCCTAATCTACCGAATGAGACCTACCCCACCTCTCTACACCCACTACACACTACAACCCGTACAATTCTCCCTCAAAATGTGGGAGATCTTTATGCCAAACCCTGTATAAAGTGAATTTAGAACTAGCAATTAGCTTATATGAAGACAACGATACAAATTTTCAATATGTGGTTAATGATACAATTTTCCATACCAGATCGGTAGAGGCCCGGGTTGAACATGGCCACCACCAGTACTGTTAGCCAACAGGGTACTGGCAGAAATTGGGCTACTGTTGGCCAAAGAAGGAGAAGAAGAGGGGGGAGACGTGTCAGGAGGCAGAAGTACAGGAGAAAGGTAAAGAGAATGGAACTGAGGGTAGGAACTTCAAATGTTGACACTGGCAGTATGACTGGTAAGGGAAGAGAATTAGCCAATATGATGGAAAGAAGAAAGGTTGATATGTTGTGCATGCAAGAGACTAAATAGAAGGGGAGTAAGGTCAGGTGTATCGGAGGTGTATTCAAATTGTTCTATCATGGTGTGGATGGGAGGAGAAATGGGGTAGGGATTATGCTAAAGGAACAGCATGTCAAGAGTGTTTTGGAGGTGAAAAGAGCATTAGACAGAGTAATGATTATGAAGCTGGAAACTGAAGGTGTGATGATGAATGTTGTTAGTGCATATGCCCCACAAGTTGGGTGTTCGATGGATGAAAAAGAAGATTTCTGGAGTGAGTTGGATGAAGTGATGAACATTGTACCCAAGGGACAGAAAGTGGTGATTGGAGCGGATTTCAATGGACATGTTGGTGAAGGGAACAGAGGAGATGAGGAGGTGATGGGAAGGTATGGTGTCAAGGAAAGGAATGAAGAAGGTCAGAGGATAGTGGATTTTCAAAAAGAATGGACATGGCTGTGGTGAATTCGTATTTTAAGAAGAGGGAGGAACATAGGGCGATGTACAAGAGTGGAGGAAGATGCACACAGGTAGATTACATTCTATACAGAAGAGTCAATCTGAAGGAGATTAAAGACTGCAAAGTGGTGGCAGGAGAAAGTGTAGTTAGGCAGCATAGGATGGTGGTCTGTAGGATGACGCTGGAGATCAAGAAGAAGAGGACGAGAGGGAGGGCTGAGCAAATGATCAAATGGTGGAAGTTGAAAAAGGAAGACTGCAAGGTTGAGTTTAGAGAGGAGGTGAGACAGGCACTGGGTGGCAGTGAAGAGTTGCCAGACAGCTGGGCAACTGCAACAGAATTAGTAAGGGTGACATCAAGAATGGTGCTTGGCGTGACATCTGAACAGAGGAAGGCGGAAAAGGAAACCTGGTGGTGGAATGGGGAAATACAGGAGAGTATTCAGAGGAAGAGGATGGCAAAGAAGAAGTGGGATAGTCAGAGAGATGCACAAAGTAGACAGGAGTACAAGGAGATAAGGCACAAGGTGAAGAGAGAGGTGGCAAAGGGTAAAGGAAAGGCGTATGATGAGTTGTATGAGAGGCTGCACATTAAGGAGGGAGAAAAGGACCTGTACCGATTGGCTAGACATAGGAACCAAGCTGGGAAAGATGTGCAGCAGGTTAGGGTAATAAAAGGTAAAGACTGAAACGTACTAACAAGTGAGGAGAGTGTGTTGAGCAGATGGAAAGAGTACTTTGAGAGGCTGATGAATGAAGAGAATGAGAGAGAGAGGTTAGATGATGTGGAGATAGTAAATCAGGAAGTGCAACAAATTAGGAAGGAGGAAGTAAAGACAGATATGAAAAGGATGAAGAATGGAAAAGTCGTTGGTCCAGATGATATACCTGTAGAAGCATGGAGGTGTTTAGGAGAGATGGCAGTGGAGTTTTTAACCAGATTGTTTAATGGAATCTTGGAAAGTGAGAGGATGCCAGAGGAGTGGAGAAGTGTACTAGTACCGATTTTTAAGAATAAGGGGGATGTGTAGAGCTGTAGTAACTATAGGGGAATAAAATTGATGAGCCACAGCATGAAGTTATGGGAAAGAGTAGTGGAAGCTAGGTTAAGAAGGGAGGTGATGATTAGTGAGCAGCAGTATGGTTTCATACCAGGAAAGAGTACCACAGATGCAATGTTTGCTCTGATGGTGTTGATGGAGAAGTATAGAGAAGGCCAGAAGGAGTTGCATTGCGTCTTTGTGGACCTGGAGAAAGCATATGGCAGGGTGCCTTGAGAGGAGTTGTGGTATTGTATGAGGAAATCGGGAGTGGCAGAGAAGTACACAAGAGTTGTACAGGAGATGTACGAGGGAAGTGTGACAGTGGTGAGAACTTCAGTAGGCGTGACAGATGCATTCAACATGGAGGTGGGATTACATCAGGGATCAGCTCTGAGCCCTTTCTTATTTGCAATGGTGATGGACAGGTTGACAGACGAGATGAGACAGGAGTCCCCGTGGACTATGATGTTTGATGATGACATTGTGATCTGTAGCAAGAGTAGGGAGCAAGTCAAGGAAACCATGGAGAGGTAGAGATATCCTCTGGAGAGGAGAGGAATGAAGGTCAGTAAGAACAAGACAGAATACATGTGTGTAAATGAGAGTAAGGTCAGTGGAATGGTGAGGATGCAAGGAGTAGAGTTGGCGAAGGTGGATGAGTTTAAATACTTGGGATCAACAATTCAGAGTAACGGGGATTGTGAAAGAGAGGTGAAAAAGAGAGAGTAGGCAGGGTGGAATGAGTGGAGAAGAGTGTCAGAAGTGATTTGTGACAGACGGGTATCAGCAAGAGTGAAAGGGAAGGTCTACAGGACTGTAATGAGACCAGCTATGTTTTATGCGTTGGAGACGGTGGCACTGACCAGAAAGCTGGAGACAGAGCTGGAGGTGGCAGAGTTAAAGATGTTCAGATTTGCATTGGGTGTGACGAGGATGGACAGGATTAAAAATGAGTATATTAGAGGGTCAGCTCAAGTTGGATGGTTGGGAGACAAAGTCAGAGAGGCGAGATTCCATTGGTTTCGACATGTGCAGAGGAGAGATGCCGGGTATATTGGGAGAAGGATGTTAAGGATAGATCTGCCAGGCAAGAGGAAAAGAGAAAGGCCTAAGAGAAGGTTTATGGATGTGGTGAGAGATGACATGCAGGTGGTGGGTGTAACAGAGCAAGATGCAGAAGACAGAAAGATATGGAAGAAGATGATTCGCTGTGGCAATCCCTAACGGGAGCAGCCGAAAGAAGAAGAAGAAGAACTGGCAGTTAGGTTAACTTCATGTCTATAGGATGTGGGGTGAAAACCTATGCAGGCATAGGTACAATGTGCAAGTCTAAATAAATTTCAATCCATTTCTTAAAATTACTTAGTAGAATTTTAAGGTTATGATGCTTAACACTGAAAAAATACTGCATAACATGAGTTCACTACATTTCTGATAGTTTATGACTTGTTTCAATGTTTCTTTGAATGAATATGAATATGTTATTATAATAATAAAAATAATGTATGTTATTGTATTTTCTTGTGAACACAAAAGCAAAAGACAATAAGAAAAACATTACATATACCAGAAACTGTAGTCGTTGTCTTTCTCTTTCAGGAGTAAACTCTGATGACATCGGTATTACTTCTCCATTTCGAATTATGATAGCCCTGGAATAATAACAATAGAAAAACAAGCTGTCAGGTAAATCTCCAATGTTTAATATAGAATAGCATTTCATATGGTTAAATCTTTGACTCCACCATGCTCCACTTCTACAGAGCATTAAACTTGTTCCTGTCAGCAATTAATCCATCATATTTCATATTATACCTTTCCTAGAACACACCATTTCACAACACTTTTTGCTATAGTATACTTATCATAATGATAAAATTAATAATTAGCTAAGTATTTGTGTAAATGAGGACATTTTCTTTACTGTTTAGTCAACCTAACTAACATTGTGACCATTGATGATGATCACACAAAAGATGAGCTTAAACAACTGCTTAACCATTTTTGCCAATGGATGTTGAAAATGATACTTGGTTTTCTTTGAACAAAAACAGACATGACTCTATCATGATTTATGATTTTGTATATATATTATTCCTTTCCTACAGTCTTTAGAAATATCTATATCATGTCATTGTATTCTTCTCTTTATTCGATTAAGTTTATTTTTTGCTTTTATTATATCACAACGTCATCTTGTTTTGCATGGGTGCCATCATTTTCTAAATTCAATGCTTCCTGTTGCGATTCTCCTGTGAACTCCTGGGAGAGCACTACCTCTGACGTCATAATGACTGATGGTATTTAAATTGCCATGTAAGAACCCACTTTATCCGAAATTGAATAAACTTAACCCTTTTTTTAATACAAGTACTTGTGTTTCTATACTTCTTGGTTTTTCAATCCTCTGCTTGGTGTCGTCGGAGAGACAAGAAGTTCCATGTGCCAGGATGGGCAGCCTCAAACTGGGACCCGCAACACCTTAGTACCACACCAGTTCTGATCCCCAACAGGCCTGACCAGATTGGTCTCTGACGGTTTTGACTCTTCCATGGATGATGCTCCCAAGGGCTTTCACTCAGTTATGTCTCTGGAGACTCTTCCTATGAAGTCAGTAGATGGATTGGGAGAGCATGGGGGGTCATGATGTCGCTGGAAAGGGGTGTATGGCACTCCTGATATCTGTGCAAAAGGACGTAGGTCCAAGTCTTTAGAGTCCTGGTTCTTCCTGTTTGCTATATGGTTGCAAGACATGTACGCTATTCAGTGACCTGAGATGAAGACTGGACTGCTTCAGTACTGTGTCTCTTTGGAGAATCCTTGGGTACTGCTGGTTTCACTTTGTGTCGAATGATCAGTTGCTCATGGAGTCCTGAATGAGGCACGTTACCTGCATTGTCAGGGAAAGTCTATTACAGCACTATGGCCATGCGGCATAATTCCCCGAGGGTGATCTGCATCACAGGACCCTCAGCAGGTGGACCAGGCAAACGGGACTTCCACAAAATACCTGGCTGCGGCAGATAGATGGTATTTTCCAGAGGGTGGGACTGGACCATGTTTTAGCTGGGGGGGGTTACCAATCAGGATCCCAAGGTGTTTCGTTGTGTGCAGCAATGTGCTGTACTTGTGCATGCTCCCCAACCTGACTTGACCTGACCCGACCTTGGTGTATTTTGAACTTTGATTTTTAGTTAATGATCAGGATTGGCGAAAGACTGGCTTGACTTTTGGTATTCAAACTGTGTCTCTATCTTCCAGATCTTTTCATAAAATCTCTCCATATCTTGCTGAGATAGAACAGAATGTCATACTTGTGCACTGTCATTTTAAAACTTCTAGCTTATTTCTTTGGAAAACAGAGTGGTTTCAATTCCACAATTATATTGTAGTTCAGTCTGGCTTTGGCCACATTGAATTAGGAAATGATTCTTACTTTATACATGGTGTTGGAGAGTGATGATGTGTTACAAGTTTGTTGGGAACACAAGTAAGAATTCCACTGTATTTCACTGTATTTGTGACAATACTACTACTACTACTACAAGTATCATTTTCAGCAACCCAAAAAGATCCAAACTTTAATAATCAAACAAAGAGCAAAATATAAATCTAACACATTCATTTTTTCAAAGAAAAGCAGGTAAAGTGTCAAATTTTGAAACAATAAAGAAAATTTATAATTGTTTTTCCAAATTATACTGCTAGGATTTTAAGTGAAATTAATTGAAACTAAAGCAGCATGAACAGGCCTTAAGACAATAATTGTGGCACATAAATTATATATATTTAACTGAAAAGATAATTCTTTTGGTCTGGAGAACCTTTAATTAAATTCACAAATTTCTTTTTGTTTGCAATGCGATAAACAAATACTGTACAAACCTTGCAGGGTTAGAACCTAAAGGGAAGTTGCTGCAACTACAATATTGCAGCATAAATTATTTATAATGTCTTAAGATGTGAAATAAAAACAGGGAAGTGGGTCATTCAAGGCAAACGTTTGTTGCCTAGCCTAACCCTTATATTTTTTTCATGCCAAATGGAAACAAGACACAGGGGACAGCCACAAAATATTAACTCTGCAATGACCAGACTGTAGCTAAGGTAGGAACTCTTCAAATTCTAACGTGTCCTGCACGGCAAATAACAGAATGTCTTGCTCTACTCCAACAAGCCCTTCACTAGACATGATCTGGAAAGATATGTTTTTGCAAAACATAAAATGCATTATGAAGAAGATTGCTGAATGAAAGAGAGAGTGAGTAAAAAGAATTCTAGAAAAAAAAAGGATGAATATACCAACAACCATAAAATGAGTTTAAGTATTATATGAATGAGGGAATGAATGAAAAAATAGATAAAGCTTGAGTACCGGCACTGCAGGCCATCTCGGCATTTAAGTGCTTGCGTCCTCGAAGATGACCAAAAATAAATAAGCACACCCTTTAATTTCCACTTGCTTTTACCATAAGTGGTTGTTTTGCATTTTAGATTTTATAATATTTGAGAAATCCAATGTCAAGAAGTAACCTTCAGAAAACTAGGCAATTTATATAATCCTAAACTTCTCAACACAGATTAAAACAAATAAAAATAAAAAAGATAGAATTTAGAAGGCTGTTTAGTACCAACAAAGACACACACACAGAGTAAAAAAGGGGTGTCACAAGAGGCCGGGGGACAAACCCAGCTGGGATGCCTGGAAGGACTGGGAGGTGGCATATTCATCCTCCGGGCCACGAGGGGGCAACTGCCCTGGGTCTGGAGAGGACCACGGGAGAGGAGCAAGGAGGCTCAAGCCCATTGGGGCCCGTGGCCACCGCCAGGGGATGCTCCGAGCCTCATGGAACCCGGGAAACGTTCACTTCCGCAACACCAGGAAGTGCTGCCAGAAGGACGTCATCAGGCACGTGGAGCACATCCAGGTGGAAATAAAAGGGGCCACCTCCCTACAATCAGAGAGCTAGAGTCGTGAGTGGGAGCAGGAAGAGGCTCCCATGGAGAGAGGAAAGGCTGCCCACGGACATTTGAAGAGAGGCCCGTGTTAGGTGTGTGGGACTGTGTTTATTGGACCTTAATAAACATGTGTTTTGATAAAGATGTGGCCTCAATCTGATGGTGTCCGGGCATGTCTCACAGGGGGTAATTTTAAGACATCTTGAAATGTATTTGAGATATCTAAAAATAAATGAAGATATATTGAAACAGACATATCAGATACCCATAATTCATTTTATGTCATTTTAATATGTATTAAATGCATAGTATCTTAATATCACACTTTTCAAAACAAGGGACAGACTACTTGCACAGATTCACAGATATGAACCATTAAGAGAAATCATGTAACATACTGTACATGCATCGATCAGCCATATGATTAAAACCACTGACAGGTGAAGTGAATAGCATTAATTATCTCTTTACAAGGGCACCTGTCAAGGGTTAGGATATATTAGACAGCAAGTAAACTGTTCTTGAAGGTGATGTGTTTGTTGGAAGCAAGAAAAATGGGTAAGCATAAAGATCTGAGAAACTATGATTTGGGCCAAAATGTGCTGGCAAGATAGCTGGGTCACAACATCTCCAAAATGGCACGTCTTGTTGGGTGTTCCCAGCATGCAGTGATTAGTACCTACTAAAACTGATCCAAGGAAAGACAACAAGTGAACCAATAACATGATCATGGGTGGCCAAGGTTCATTGATTCAAGTGGTGAGGAAAGGCTAGTCTGTCTGGTCCGATCCCACAGAAGATCTGCTGTAGCACAAAGTGCTGAAAAACTTAATGTTGACTATGAGAGAAAGGTGTCAGAACACACAGTGCATCATAGGGTTTTACTAATTTGTCTGTGTAGCTGCAGATCGGTCAGAGTGCCAGTTCATTGTAAAAACTGTGGGCACGTGAGCTTCAGAAATCGACCAAGAAGCAGTGGCACAAAGTGGCCTGTTCTAATGAATTATGTTTTCTTTTAGATCATGTGGATGGCTTAGTGCATTTGCATCATTTGCCTGGGGAGATATGGCAGCAGGAAGCACTATGAGAAGAAGGTAAGCCAGCAGAGGCAGTGTTTTACTCTGGGCAATGTTCTGCTGAGAAACATTGGGTCCTGGCATTCATGTTGATATTACTTTGACACGTACCACCTACCTAAAGGTTTCTGCAAACCACTTACACTCCTTCATGGCAACAGTATTCCCTGATACAGTGACCTATTTCAGAAGGATAATGCACCTTGCAACACAAAAAAATTGTTCAGGAATAACTTGAGGAACATGACAAAGAGTATTGACTTAACCTCCAAATTCCCCAGATCTCAATATGATCAATCATCTGTAGGATGTACTGGAAAATCAAGTTCAATCCATAGAGGCAACTCACAACTTATAGGACTTGAAAGATCTGCTGCTAATGACTTGGTTCCAGATACCAGTGAACACCTTCACAGGTCTTATGGAGTCCATGCCTTAATGGGTCCGAGCTGTTGTGATGGCAAGAGGGGGAGCTACACAATATTAGGCATATGGTTTTAAGGTTGTGGCTGATCGGAGTATACATGCTGGATACACATGCATACCTATTTAATTATGCAGTAATAAACTAATTAGGACAGATCACTTTATTAAACCAGAGTAAAATGAAGCAGTATAAAATAAATTAAGCTGAGAGGATGCATTGCTATCAAGGTAGCAATTTACCAAACTAATTTAAACATCTGGGGAGTCTTAATGAATGTTTCTAAAATCACTCCCTTTATGGATAAAGTCGATATTCCTGATTCTACTACGTATAACAAATTCTTAGGAGAGTAGCAAGATGGAAAGCACTGATCATTATGAAAAGGACTGACATTTGCCAAAAACTTATTGGAAGATACTACAGGCTTCTGGAAGAATATTCTATGAAGCAATAAGAAGATATCAAAATGTAAATATTTTATTCTACATATTTCCTGCTATATCTGGAAAAACAAAACATACATTCTCTAGTTACAAGCTTTTGAGCAGCTTCCATCTCTTTGTCAGATGAACCTAACAAAAAAGTGGATCATGCAATAAGCAGTTAGACCAGGGATCTCCAACTCCAGTCCTGGAGGGCCTCAGGAGCTGCAGGTTTTCATTCTAACTCTTTTCTTAATTAGTGACCTGTTTTTGCTGCTAATTAACTTATTTTGAATGTGAATGCAAGGGCTGATATAGTGGGACTGAGGGTTGGCTGGGCTTGGGTACACAGTGCCTCAGCAGCATCAGCTTGTGCATATTGTTTCTTGTGTGTATTTAGCTAGAATGTTGCAAGTGAGAATTAATATTCTGGATTTTTTTTTTTTTTTTTAAATAATTTCGAACCACGTTGGTTCAAAACGGCAGATGCCAAACCCATGGATAAGGCAGGCCAACTGTATAGTTCTGTTTGCTTTACAAACCCCAATAACTAAGCTGATTATTAGTTTTTGGCTCTCTTTTATCTGAAAATGAGTATGCACGTTTTCCAGCTCATATACAACTAATCAAATGTGAATTTGAAATGAAAAATAAACAAAAACTGTTAACTGGCATCAGATATAATCCAATAAATGCATGTGAAAATATTCTGATTGGACATTTTCTTGGTAGAAGCTTTTATAAGTTTTATGCCAAAATCAGAATGAATAGTTCTTGGAACACGTTTCATCTTAGTGTCCAATCAGTCCTTAATGTTTGTTTAGTAATAACATAAGGAAAGAGCAGATAATGTAGAATCAGCTAATTGTTACAGAGGTACTTGGACAGCATTCAGGTTTGGACTGATTTGTGGCAGATAAAATGTAATGTAAATAAATGTAATGATATACTATAAAAGGCAAACACATTACAATTAAAGCTGAAATGTGTGATCCAGATGCATGGATAAATTTAGATTGAAAAGCAGTTTGAATTTGTCTACATTACTGATTAGGAGGAGCTTTGCATTATTATGTTGAAGCTTATTTTTAAACTCAGCAAATGATATGATTCACTCCATTATGGACAATTTAAAGATGAGTCATTCTGAATGCTGGTGTCTTCAACCAAGCAAATTTGGATGGGACAGACTTTTTATGGCATGTACCTTTTGTGGACACAGCAAGCTGGATCTGCTGTATTCAAATGTTGAAACCTTTACTGTAAACCTGTGGTACATCTGGACAGGTTATCATCTTAATGTTATTAACAGCAGAAGATCCTCATTATACAAGCCAGAAGTTCGTATGTATGTTTGATGGACTATTGTTGTTTGTTTATGATGATGACGATTATTATATTATATAATACTATACACACTACCTGTTGAAAACAGCTAACAGAATAATTTAAAAATATTTGCTCTCTCTTGCCCTATGTGTACTTCCAGTTATTATCCTTAGTATTTGCAGGTGTGTCAGACTGTCCAGTGGGTTGGGCCACACAGACTTTACTGTTTTAATATATAGTAGAGTTTTTTATATAATAGATAGATAGATAGATAGATAGATAGATAGATAGATAGATAGATAGATAGATAGATAGATAGATAGATAGATAGATAGATAGATAGATAGATAGATATTTTTTTCGCAGGAGGAAATTAAAACCTTACGAAAGGTCAAGATAAAAGAAATATAATTATCTATCTATCTATCTATCTATCTATCTATCTATCTATCTATCTATCTATCTATCTATCTATCTATCTATCTATCTATCTATCTATCTATCTATCTATCTATCTATTGGTGATGAAGAGAGTGTAACAACTGGCACCTTGAGAGAACTGATGAAGCAGAAGAAGTGTGAATCACTTGCCACATGAAATTAAGGGACAGCAAGGTGAACATAAAAGAGTCTACTGCAGAGTGTATGAGACTAGGTGGATTAGAGAGAGACTGTGAGTTTGAAGAAGTGTCAAGCATTGGGTTGTTTGATAGGAAGTGAACAGGAGTAGAGACAGAAGGAGTAAAATAGAAGGAAAAGTTGTCATCATCCACAAGAATGTTGGGTGGAACGCACCAGGATGTCTGTTTTATATCCTGACAGCATTAGCAGTTTTAAGTTTAGGCAACAGCCTGAATGTAATAAATAAATAAATAAAAAAGTAAATAAATAACTAAAGAAAGAAAGAAAGAAAGAAAGAAAGAAAGAAAGAAAGAAAGAAAGAAAGAAAGAAAGACCTACCGGACTAATACTTAAATGTGCAATTTGAACAAATGAGTAATTTAAATGTCACTTGCTGAGGCGGAGGTTTTATCATCTTGGGACCATAGATTGTTCCTGGACCATACTTTGATAAGCATTGCCCTAGAGTGACCAGTACAATGATTTAATTGAGTCTCAAGATCAAATGTTGCTAAGGCTCAATGGCTAAAATTAGGACAAAGACCATGAAGGAGAAAAAAAAAGGTGGAAACACATTGTTTTGACAGGGCACCCCACTTGATAGAAAAAGGTATAAGAACTATAATAGCCAAGCTCAGTGGTAGTGGTAGAGCTAGAGCTTTGTTTAATCTGTGTTTATTTTTCTGTGCTTTAAGTTTTCACTTGTATTTCACCATATAATATAATTCATTCCATTTCCAAAACCAGGACATTGTCCTTTTATTGTGCATCAGGTGAGTTTATGACTACAAGAAACTGAGTAACATACAGTAGATACAGCCATATTTGAAAATTCTTATGTTTTCCTCTTTAATTTAATTTTTTTTTTCATTTTAATGTTATGTTCACAACAGCTGAGAGAAGCCAACAATGCAGAAGGCAGTTTCGTTCCAGAATCTGTTGGTGATGTTAGAGGGTTGAGACTTCCTGGCTCCTTTTTATTAATCCCTCAGGGACATTAAAATACTACTACCATGAATATACCTCAGCGGGAAGGCAACATCCCTGTGAATGAATAAAACCTCTGGGCCTTAACTAGCACAGAGACTGAATCAATCTCTACATTGAAGTGCAGCTTATTTTTCAGTGTAGTGTGCCTGCTGGGATACAGCTGAGGGTGAAGGGTCAGCTTGAAAACTGTTTTCCAGTTTTCCAAATGTAATTAGTACAGTGGAAATTCTGTTCACACCTTTTTTCTTAAAATCACCTATAAAAAAAAAAGAGCCTGCTCTGTCTTTTCTTATGTTGCACCACCATGTTAGGAGACCACTCCATCCTGTCATTGATGTGGACCCTTTGTAGGAGAGCAGCACCTCTATATCCACTCCCTGATATCTCTATATTTATTTATTTAAAGAGTTTCTGTAAAATGCCTATTTATCCATCTAATAAATGTTTGCTGAACATGTAATTCATTTTTCCATCAATATATGCATCAGTCTTCCTAACTTGTTTATCCAAGGCAGGGTTGTGGGCCAACAATCATTGAGCACAAGGCAGGCACAACACAGGGTGAAGAACCACAAACACACTCACTAAGGTCAATTTAGCAATACCAAATCACATAATCTGCATGTCTTGGCTCATTGTGAAAATAATTTTCATAAGTTTAAAAGTTCTAGTGATGCATCCCCTGAATACAGGGAGCATTTTCTCCATGCGCAAAATGCAATTTTAAAGGCACTATTAACTGAATGATGCTGTTGGCTAAATACACGTATAAAGTAAAATAAACATTTTATACACCAACGATTGCATTTGGAGGGCAGAAATTCAGCAAACCTGGAGCTAAAATTCCAGAGCAATGTGTGCAACATGAATCCGCTACAATATTATTCACCAGTGTTGTTTGTTGTCATGGCTATCTGAAATCTTTTGTAAGGTATTAAACAACAGCAAAAACTACAACAGTTTGAGTATGGAGATTCACTCTGACAGTTGTGCTAAATCTACAGTGAATCATGAACTACCTCGCTTAAGCCATTGTCATATTACAGCCATGACTTTCAGGCAGTGGGGAGGTCAAACTTGATGACTAAGGTTGCTGATCTTGTTGCCAGAGTTTCCCAATTTATATGACTAAAAATCATTAAGGATGTCAAAATTTCCAACTGCTTGATGACTTTGCAGCCCAGTTTCACACTTCCAAAGCACTGCATTCCTCCCTTGTTTTTCTAATAGCCAGTAATAGAGACGGTAGTGCACGAAGGGTTTATAGGTACGGTCAATTTAGTTACAATCTCAGCCCTTTTTGTTTTCTTTTTTTCCCCATTCTCCCATGGTACGTAAAACATACAACAGACAGACAAGCCTCTCTCCTGTTTGCAAGTCCCCCTGTGTTCCTCATTTCTCGTAGCTGCATATTATGCATTGTACAAGCAAGTGAGTGCTCATTGGCTATTAGCTCTTGCATACAAAGAACCTGTCCCTTTCCGCTTAAGACCAGATCAAACCTGTTTTGTCAGTGGTAGACTGATTAGAGTGAGTTACTGGGATGTCAGACATCGTAAATGATGGTGAGAGGAGCACGCCGCAGCTCCCTCAAACTTGCTAAGATTATGCAGATGTAGTCTATAACTGAAAATAACTCTAAAGGTCAGGTAATGTCACATAGCTTTAAGGTTACTTAAACAAGAAATACATTGCAAACATTATTTGCATGGTATTGAGTAAACAAAGTCAGCATGATATATTTGAAAGAAATACATTTAGAAATTAGCCAGTTAATCTTCTTTTTCCAAATGAGTCCTTTCTGAAGTCTCTGTTGTCCTGTAAAACTACAGACAAGTGGTCAGCCACTGCTCAGTTGGTGGGAGACTAAATGGCTGTGATGTGGTGACTTTATTCCCGTTTAGTTTATTCACAAGGCTATGTGGTGGGTGTTGTATAGTTCTTCCGCAGATAAGTTGGGGCTTGATTTTACCATTTAATTTCCAGTATTTTATAATGTCGGTCGTATAAATCGAATGCGGGAAACTGACGCTATTGGTCCAAGAAATTATGATATGCTAATGTCCATCTGAAAGTGCAACTACAGAGCACATAGCGTTTTTTTTCTATGTATTGTGCTTACTTGACCACACGGTAATACCCGAACTATTCCAAAGCGATGTTTGCACTGTTTTGTTTTTTTTTTGTATCTCACACCCTCATACACCTTTATCGTAAGAGCATCCTTTATTTGCGATGGAGCATTCATTCAATCAGCAGAAAATATGAAGCTGGCTTTAAATTAAAAGTAGTTGAAGTGGCTAAAGAAATTGGTAACTGCGCTGCTGCAACAATATTCAATGTGTTTGAGAAACTGTTGTGAGATTGGAGGAGGCAAGAAGATGTAAAAAAAAAAAAAAAAATGAAACATCGCATTTTTGAACAGGCATATAAGTCAGGGTCTGATTTTATGATCGATTTTTCACGTTTCAAGACCTGACTTATATGTGAGTAAATACGGTACTAACCATGCTACCCATCGAAGATGGATGGAAATTTAAGTAATCAATGCTGACATTAGCATTAAAGTTTGCAGTGCACCATGCAATGCATATGTGTCTATTATATTCCATTTGGTGTGGGATTCATAAAAGCAGCGTTAATGATTGTGATGTGCCATATACTGGAATGACAAATGCAATGCATTTTATTAATAAATATCTTTTTGATGCGTCATCTGTTGGAATGACAGAGACATAGCAACCGGACGGATACCCAGACAGACACACAGACACTTATTCTTTTATTAAGGCAGATGTTGCATTAGATGTGTTTGTTATTTCACTATTTTCTAATGAATATTTGATCAGAAAAAAAATATATTAGCCCACCAAGAGGTTAATGACTGAACAACATTTATTCTTACAGCACATTTTCATATAAACAGTGTAGCTCAAAGTGCTTTACAAGAAATAAAAGAATTACAATAACAATCAATCAATCAATAAATAAACACAAACTTACACAAAACAAATAAATTAGTAATGGAGATTGAGAAGAGAAGAGTTATTAAGCATGGATTTAAATTACACTTAACTAAACTCATTTTTAAGTTTCTAATGGTTATACAGATTAGTCAAATGCTATGGACAGCTAGTGAGAAAATAATCCTCAAAGGATTCTAAATCCAAAAGTCCACCTAGACCCTCATTGGACATTTAAAACATAAATGCTGTAAAGTAATTAAGAATGGTTATATTAAATATTGTAAAGTTGGAATGAAATGGATATGGACACCTAAAATAAACATATTATTAGTATAAAATGCTGAGAAGCAGTATAACATTCATCAATGATATTTGCATCATACAATTCTTACACCTTTATTATTGTTTGTTTTAATGCTCAGATTTTAATACCAAAATTGTATGAGTTGCTTAAGTTAAAAGGCCACGATCATCTAGTTTTGGTTTTGCAAATGGAGAAAATGTTCCTTCTTTCATCTGTGGATCCTGTTGTCTTGGCCAAGATTATCAAATAAAAGAGCTAATTGAGGACATCAGGGGAGGGAGAAACACAAACACCATAATCTGAATTGGTAAAGACAACTCTTCAATTTCTTATATATTTTCTAGACATCTGCTCCCGTATTGAAGGACATTTCTGGCTGGATGAATGGAGATTCCACTTTGTTTGCTCAGAAGCTGCTGTTGCCTCTCTTTCTGGGAGCAATGGTTGATTGGATGTACTGCAGTTACCCTAAGTTCTTGTCTATACGCCGGACTCATGTATTAGCCGGAGACCAAAAATCATACGAATTTTTAAAATAAAATCGTATCATAGATAAGCCGGACTCATGGATAAGCCGAACGTACTATAACCTATAACTAATAGAAGGGAGGGAGGTCAGTGGTCTCACTCGCGCCCATTTAATTTCTTTAAGGGGGGAGAGAGTGTGAGATATTGCCGTCTCTCTCACTCCCCGCATGGCGCGGTTGGAGCGGCCGAAGCGCGTTCTTTCTGCTCTGGGCGTTGCCGAGTCAACACGAGCGCGTAGCGGTCATTTAAATTGTGATTTTATATGTAAGCATATTTAAATATATATCGTGGATTTCTGCGGACAATGGGTCTTTTAATCTCTGGTACATGCTTCCTCAGTTGGTTTGCCCAGTTGATTTCATACAAGGGACGCTATTGGCAGATGGCTGAGAAGCTACCCGGCTTACTGTTCTCTCTCTCTTGCGCTGACTATCTGTGATCCTGACGTATGGGGATTGAGCAGGGGGGCTGTTTGCACACCTAGACGATACGGACGCTCGTCTAAAAATGCTGAAAGATTATCTTCACGTTGCTATCTTTTGTAAAGCTGATTCCTGAAAAGACATGCTGCACAGTGCTTCGCATACTTAAAAGCTCGAAGGGCACGTATTGATTTTTGACTGAAAAACAAACTCTCCCTCTCTCTCTCTTTGTCTGCTCCTGACGGAGGGGGTGTGAGCTGCCGCCTTCAACAGCTTTGTGCTGCGGTGCTTCGCATACTTAAAAGCCAAACAGACATATTGATTTGTTTGCTTCACTCCTTTGAAGAGGAAGATATGTTTGCATTCTTTTAATTGTGAGACGGAACTGTCATCTCTGTCTTGTCATGGAGCACAGTTTAAACTTTTGAAAAAGAGACAAATGTTTGTTTGCAGTGTTTGAATAACGTTCCTGTCTCTCTACAACCTCCTGTGTTTCTGCGCAAATCTGTGACCCAAGCATGACAATATAAAAATAACCATATAAACATATGGTTTCTACTTCGCGGATATTCTTATTTCGCGGGTGGCTCTGGAACGCAACCCCCGCGATGGATGTATAAGCCGGACTTATGTATAAGCCGATATTCTATTTTTTCATTTTCACAACTTTTTTCCTTAGATAAGCCGCGGCTTATTGACAAGAACTTAGGGTAATTTTGATGTTGGCCACCCTTCCATAGCAATACACCAAAGCTGCAGCACATGCCTGCCTCTGTCTCTCTCCCCCTCTCTGAAGAGTTCATCAGTCACATCATTTGGCATCTGATTAAAATAAATTAATAATTTCTTCTGGATTTTTGTGAATTATGTGATGGTCTGCATCTTTAAAGGAAGCTGGCTGTTTTAGACCCCCCCAGTTAGACTACTTCTGAGTGAGTCTGTGCTGTGCTAAGGCTGGATCCTACCTGACACATTTTATTCATAACCATATTCAGTGTTTTATGTGGTATTTTTGTTTTATGTTTCTATCATGTAGGATATTATATGTATTATGAGATGATAAGGCACTTTTTCAGAACTTGTTTTGTTGCATTCTTTTACAAGTTAATTAATTGTGCCAAATCTTCTTTGATGCATTTTAATTTGCTCTGCTTTTAATTCCAAATATGTTTCACATACAGTACTAATCAGTTCTAAATTAGGCACGACCATTAAAAAGTAGGATTCGTTATTGATTCACACATTTCTTAGTTTCCTTGTTGAATATATTCTGCAGTGTCCTGAATGTTATTTATTTAGTTATTCTGAAAGCAGTCTGAGCTTTGGGTGGGGGAGTCAGCTTGACTATCCTCAGGGTTTTCCTTTCCTGCCAAATAAGCTGAAACTCCAAAACCAGTAAACAGCACAGAGAAAATGGCAACTACACACTGTGGTCTTGTTAAAAAATTACTGCAGCAAGTGAACTGTGAAATCTGTGGGCTCCTAAAAGAAAATTACTTCACTACATAAAACAATCATTCCAGACGTTAAACTTTAAATACTGATCTATGATGATCTGTATGTTCAATCATGTGATACACAGAGCTGGGCATATTTCTGTTAAGTACATCCATAGCATTTCTTAACTGAGAACCTTTAACTGATTTACAGACATAATTGCATAATATATTACATATTTTTTGATGTAAAACAGTGATTGAATGAATGATTTGTATTTAAATTCAGAACTTAGTTCTTTTACTGGGTGATAATACTGTGAAAATTAATGCAATAATAAAAAGGCTTGAACTTTAGCTTAGCTGAAATTCAGGTGTTATCTTGAATAGGATTTAACCAATTGTCACATTTTTATGCTTTTTAAAACTAAGTTTATTGCAGTATATACAATGCTAAATGAAGGCGGCTTCTTAAACTTCAGGATCTTAAAAAGTCACATTCATTTGTGTGAAGCAAAAAAAGACTATTATGTTGCTTAAATTGCTCACTTACTACACTAAAGTTAATCCAAAACACAGCAGCAAGGATCCACAACCAAAAAGTAGGACCAAATAACTTCAGTTCAGAAGAATCCTCCATTTCATATTTAAAGTTGCAAATGGCGTAGCTCCCTCTTATTCTAAACAGCATATTAGTCTATACTGTACACTGTAAAGAAAGAATGCAGTCAGAGACATGCAATCATATATTTCATCAAAACAACGCAGAAATGCCAAAATCGTAGTCAAAAGTCAAAACAAATACTGTATGTAGGTCTTTTAAAGGAAGAAAATTCAAAATGGTGAGTCAGGATTGAAGCTGCTGTCTCGTTCTGTTTTATGAAGTCAGGCTGAAGGCTCTCTAATCTGTCTCCTGTGGTTGTTGTGGCATCAGACTCTAATTGTTTTTAATCTCCAAGTGTCTAATTATGCATGCATGGGGAAAGCGCCTTCTTCTCTTATACCTCTTATAATGACTTAGAAATCAAAGATCCAGTGTCTGCTGTTACATCTCCGGGGAAGTCGTGCTAGCCTTGTAAAGCATTATGTCCTAAACAGGCCAAATTATCAGTAAATAATTCGATGAACAAGGGAAGATGCAAACACAATTCACTGCGAATAACGCTTGAAATAACGCTTTGTAAAATTCGCTGATCAATGCTAGTTGTCGCATATGATCAACCTGTTTTCAGATGTCATATATATACAGTATGTATATATAATTATAAAAATATACTTACAGCTATTTTATTTATATACATATACTGTTTGTAATAGTTTCATTGTTTGTATATACGTCTAAAAAAGTTTAACTTTATTACCTCTATTCTGAGGCCATAGTTGGCTTTGCTTGAAGGTGGAAAAGAGTATCAGTTACTGTGGTGTTTTGTATTGCTTAGTTTGATGCTATGGCTGTATAAATTGCCACATTTATGACAATTTTAATAATGTTTTAATCTTTATATACTGTGTAGTCCAGTCATTTACTTAAGGCAATCTTCCCATCTTGCACTTCATTTAACTTGTTTCACACAAAATTCACAAAAATAACAAATCAATAGAAAACATATTTTCAGGCCACCCTGGCCTTCCTCTTTTCTTAGATGCTAAAGAAATTAATTTCAGGATGTCCCTAAATGGGACAATATACAACAAGCTGGTCCATGTATTCGAACAGTTCCAGTTTAGTTTTGTCAGTACATAGTAATGTCTCTCAGAACTCTGCAAGACTATCCAAATTCCTTCTGGCATTTTCTAATTAACCTTTGATGTTTATCATGATCAAGAGTGGAGAGCGCCTCGAAGTCTGGCCATGAAGACCTTGTTTGTTCAGTGTTCATCTAATAGTTGCCACTGAAGCACTTGTCTTGGCCTTCGTTAGGTCGTCCTGTAGGTGCTTTGCAGTAATACAGAGGCTTTCTTATTTATCCTGATTAAGCTGATGGAATTTTGGGCTTTCTCCCATAGCCAGGCAGATTTTCAGCTGTGCCATAAGTTTTAAACTTCATTAGTATGCTCCCAAGGCTGTCTCTTGGAATGTTTAACTTTTGAGAAATCTTCTTATACCATATGCCCTTCAGGTGCAATGAAATAGTTTCTTGTCTCAGCTTTCATGAAAGCTCCTTAGTCTTAAACATGATTGCAACTCACCTTGACCACATTCAAGGGTGGGGTTTATTTATGCATCACAGCTGAAGCTAATTAAGTATCATTACAGATTTCCCAAAGTCTTAATTATGTTTTAACACCACCTTAGGCCATAAAAATTAGCAGAAGGTTTTAAAAACAACACTATTATATAAGGGTTGAATAATTGTGACATGGCCATATTAACCAAATATCTTGTTACTCAGGAATACTACGTCATACAGTCATACAGATTCTTTGTTGATTTTATGTATCACTCAACTGATAACAGATGTCATCTAAGGCAAAATGTAGAAAAACTTTATTTGGTGAATCCTTACAGCTTTGGAGGGGTGGGGGGAGTTGATTATTTCTGATTGCAACTATATATATACAGTATATATATATATATATATAATTTTTTTATATATATAATTTTTTGTCATTTGTTGGTTGAACTTTCAACCATCACTCTTGAAATAACAATAGACAAATGACAATAATAGGAAAACAAAACCGTACGGCAGGAAAACAACACTAAAATAATAACAACTGTGAACATTAACAGCAGTCATCTTGCAGTTGATCGGTATCTTGTTTGACTACCTTTGTTCAACCCCACAGAATCATTAAGTCAACCTGAATATGCATTTGTAAGATCTTATCCTGTTCCTGCAGAAGGGCCTGATGAAGTTGATGGAAATTGCCAGACAGATGGTCACATGATTCTTCTGCTGTAGGTGCAGACATCTACTAGATGTGACAGAAGGACCTCTGACAGGTTAACTTGCTCAAAGGCCAATAGCATGGAGCCTGTCCCTCACTGGTCTGTCACTGAAGTAGATATTGTGTCTGCTGGAAGTTTTGGCAGCTGTGTGGATGGCAGATGTGAAACAGCCAGTCCTGCTATGGTGCTGCCATTTAATATTTAATAATTATTAATATAATATTATTACTCATTGAGGTGCCACAATGGCATAATGCCTCACAGCTTAATGCTGATTTTGCTGTGTCTACATATCTTTTGTCTGAGTACTCCAGCTTCCTTTTATATCTTAAAGGAGGTAGGACAAATGAGATCCCTCAATCTAACTGATGTTAAAGACTTTGGGTGTATGTGTAAATATATCATGAATCTAGAGCTGTGTTTGTTTTTTTCTGATGCTGCGTAGACTCCGACTCTAAAACTGGAGTAAATTGGTTACAAAAATGCAGTATATCCTGCATTTGAATAATCCTGAACTTTCAAAAGTATTTATATAAACCTATGTCAAGATACAAAGGAAGAGAAATATTCTAATGAAAGGGAGAAGACCCTTAAAAAGCTACCAAAATCCTTGCCAATGTCAGTGTCACATTATAGCCTGTCACAACTTGAGGAAGAAGAAACAGACATAATCCCGGATCAGCTGGGTTCAGAGTCAGCATCTGGTGGAGCATTTAGTCTGGCCATTAGCTAGGCCAGTGTTCCACCATTTTTTCCTGCCTACCAGATTTTATTACCTTAATCAAACAGAAAAATGTTACCCAGAAATGCCCCATTAAACGTTAACTATCAGATATTTTGCAAATGTTTTAATCGAGTTTAAGTAGCTGTTTTATAAAAAGGTAAGACAGTAGCAGCCTAGTCTTGCAGGTCTAGTAGTGGTTCTCAAATGACATTACACATCTGGGCACAACTCCTTAAATAGTCTGAACTGAATGGCAGGAACACCTGTTGAGTTTCTTTCTGAAAAACCTGTCCCAAATTTCCTCCAGTCTTTGCACTTTAAATGGCAGGGGTGCAACTGAAAATGTAAGCAAATATCTTGACAAAAAAACCTGCAAATCATTAATGAGTCTGATGTCGAGACTGAACATTTCAGCAATGCCCAAAGGCAGGTGAAAAGACTGCTGCTAGTTCAGCCAACCCTTAGTGATGATGGGTTTGCTACTAACAGCACTACAGAGTATGCTGGAACATCTTCAACTACTCAGTCACTGATTTTGTGATATTCACAAACTACCAACCACAGCTCTTTGGTACAACAGTACATGGCTGGAATACAGGACAATGAAAGAGATGTGATTTTGGTGTTTTGGTGATAACTAAATAAAAACAGAGTAATCATAGACTCAGAAACACTTTCATCAGGATTGTTTAAAACACAAGTCGCATAAAACTCATGTAGTAGTATGACAAATTACTAAGAGTACCAAAAATTGTAATCCTTCAGTTATACAGTATATTGTTACAGGTCAAAATGAAAACAAATATTAATCAGGCATTTGTGCCTTGGGGGCGGCGCGGTGGCGCAGTGGGTAGCGCTGCTGCCTCGCAGTTGAGAGATCTGGGGACCCGGGTTCACTTCCCGGGTCCTCCCTGCGTGGAGTTTGCATGTTCTCCCCGTGTCTGCGTGGGTTTCCTCCGGGCGCTCCGGTTTCCTCCCACAGTCCAAAGACATGCAGGTTAGGTGGATTGGCGATTCTAAAATTGGCCCTAGTGTGTGCTTGGTGTGTGGGTGTGTTTGTGTGTGTCCTGCGGTGGGTTGGCACCCTGCCCGGGATTGGTTCCCTGCCTTGTGCCCTGTGTTGGCTGGGATTGGCTCCAGCAGACCCCCGTGACCCTGTGTTCGGATTCAGCGGGTTGGAAAATGGATGGATGGATGGATTTGTGCCTTGCGATGGGCTGGTATTTTGTATGTATGATCCAAAGGTAGGCAGTTTATTTTCATTATTAATAAAATAAGTGGTTGTGTGTGGTTGTTGGTGGAGGTTTAAAAAAAAGTAGCAAAATAAGAAAAATATTTCAAACTAAATGTGCAAAAAACAATGATCCTGTTCAAATTTGTATGACTGGATTTCTAAAATGTTTTTTTTTTAATGAATGCACAATTAACAGTAAAAAAAATATTAGAACCAATTGTAACAAATGTGAAATCCTGGCGCCACGACTGCACCACACAACTTGAACAATGACTTATTACCTCAACTGGAAGTATCTCAATCCACCTTCTATAACTCATTATTATCTCAAATTGTAGAAAATCTAATTATTTTGAAGAGAATCTGATTAAATGGTTTCCAAAACATGGCAAGAACCCATTGCTATAACTGTAAAGTAAGTATGCTACGCCTGTATTTAACTTTCTTGTTCTGCTTGCTGTGTTATCATATATAAACTATTTTAGATAGGGCTTGCCATTCATATTGCTCTCTTTTTGTTAATTCTGCTGTGATGTTTTTTCTTCTAATAAAGGAAAAGAAAAAACAAAATGGAAGAATGGATTTTAATATAAAGTAAAAAAGAAAACAAATAAATATACAGGACAGTTAAATCACTGCTGTACATGACAGAAAAATATAAGGTAATGTGTTTCATTTATATCTTAAAACATAATCATTAAGTCCACTAAACAGTTACTGGTTAATCTGCCTCCCCATGAGCTACAAGTAAATAATGAGTTATAAAATGTCATTAGAATGAACAAGTAATAAAGTGAACATGAGCCACTGCAGCTACTTCCTTGAGAACCACTTCAAAACACTTTATTAAAATTCTTTAACTTATTTGACCTTTCATTTAAGTGTCCTACAGAGGGACAATTCTAGACTCATCAATGCCCTCTTATAGCTGCTGGCATACAGAAGTGAAGACTTTCCTCACCTGCTATCCCCAGCGTTTCCTACATACAGTTTTCCCAACAAGAAGATCACGGCCAGTGCAGTGCAGCCACCAGAAATGCTGTATGTGCTTCTTTCAATTTCAATCTGCATATCCTAGAAGAATAAAGAATATGGACTGTTAGGAGGACTCTTGCAGTTTTCAGTGTTCAATAAAACAAAGTCAGTTTCTCATATGGACAGATTCACCTTTTAAAAGTTTTTTCTGTTGTTTTGTATTTAACACGATAAGCACACAATTGCTTATTTATTCAGCACTGAATTTTTATAATTTTATTTTATTTCTGTAGCATTTATTGCATAGTTCTCATTTATGGTATTTCATAATATCATGTCCAACAAAAACAATAGACAGCTGAAATATCTGAAGTAACACAAAAATTTAACATTTTTAAAATAAATGTGACCTGTAAAAAATGTTACAGAAAAACAAAGCAGATAATGTATTTAAAGGAAAGATTTTGGTCACATGTTCATACACGCAGACAAAAATATATTTAAGCAAACTGCAGATGTGTTTAATGTTTAATTCCAGCAGTTCACCAAATGTTATTGAAATTGTAAGAATTGAACCAAAGTTTTTCAAAAATAATAATCAAGGTAATCAATACAATCAAGCAACACATTTAAAAAATAGAAACAAAAGGACATATTGTGACATGCCCCAATAAAAAGAGAAAGAAAGACTCTTATAACATGAGATTTTTTTTAAACTTTAGATTATTTTCCAACTGATGTATTCTGTTTTCACTCAAAACACCCTTTTACATAATGCAATATAAGTATGACTTAAAAGTATGCGTAGAAGTTCACAATAAGTATTACTATACTATCACTAAAGTATTTTGCAATAATATTAATCTGAATTTTTTTTTTACATATTGTCTTTGATCTTTCCTATTTTTGGTAAAGGATGCTATGCACATAGATTCTACCCTTGCTTTACCTCGACTACTGGTAAACAGAAATTTTCATTAAAGTCTCCCACACTTATATTTCTGCCAATGTTTACATGAACAGACTGTATTTGAATGATTCCATTCTTTAAACTTAAAAGAGAATAAGCAGGACACCTTAGGGTTAAAAGGGAGTGATGAATTCTACAAAATAGTCCAGACAGGGCTGTAATAAAATTTATCAATGTTGCCAAAAATAGAAAATCTCTTTTTCTCAAGCTTAATGAAGAGCGTTACATCCTTATCTCAAAGCATGTGCTTCCAACATCTTAGAATGAGATCTCTCACCAGACATTTTACAAAAGACAATGCACCGGACCGACATTTATTTAGTGGGGTATGATCACACACAACACTTAACATACCTAATAAAAGAATCATTTTGATATTTATTCCCAAAACAGCAGAAACAGAGTTAAAAATAAAAGACCAAAATGTAGCGAAGATGGTGCAGTGCCAAAATATATGTACTAATATGAAGATCACATACTGTATATGATCTACTGTATATTTGAGAAAATGCAAGCTAACCTCACTTAAAAAATGGTTTTGGCGGAAGTTCTTAAACTGCATCAGGCAATGTTTTGCACAGATAGAAGATGAATGAAACTGAAAGAGAATATTTTCCGACTCCTCCTCCAGAAACACATGCTACAAATCAGACTCCCACAAACACATATGAAGAGCTAGGTATTAACGCTGAAGAAATCTGAAACTTAGAATTTGGATTGCCCAATGTGTATTGTGTCAATTGAGGCATGCATACGTAGACAGTGGAAGGATGTAACTTTATTCCGAACAAAAGTACTGACTTACAAAAAGTGTTTGTTTTGGGAATATCACATTTTTGAGTCATTTATTGAGTCAAATAATGTAAATCTATTGTCTATAAGCAAGTCTTTAATGCCCTTAATTCTCTTTTTTGTACTATATCTACATGCTACATCCTTCACAAAGGAAGGAAAAAGATGGGCTGCATCAATAAGTGAAAGTACTGACATTAAATAGAGTCTAAAGCGTCTCCTAAATTGGGACCAAATCTTAAGAGAATGATGGACAAGAGGATTCATAGAAGATGAGTAAGTAGGAAGAGGTAAAATGGAGCAAAGCAAACTGGAAAGAAAAAGAAATGCAATAGACTGTTTCCATGTTAACCACGTAATCCAAGTATGACGTAAATCAGTATGTTAAACTATGAATATTGGCTGTCCATTAATAAAATTTTAAATTCTGCATTGGTAGGCTACCCAACTGCTTAAGTCTCTGAAGAAAAAGATATACATTTACATAGAATATCCCTATTCTAGATAAATTATGGAAATATTTGAACAAGTGAGATGAAAAACATTTTGGAATAATCACTAGGATACTTTAATACAGGTATTTGGGAAGAAGATTTATTTTAGCAGAATTATTTCCAGGCCAGGAAGGATAGGGCAAAAGCTGACCAGATAATTAGGCCCTGTTTAATATGTGCAAATAATGATGCAAAGTTTAACCTAAAAAGGGACTAAATAAGTGTGACAATGTTATGATAAGTGAACCTATAGAAGGCAACTCTGAACATCATCAGATAAAGACAAAAATCTTTAGAAGCAGATTTAATGAGGAATAATTCACTTTTGCTAATATACTATTAAGAACCAGATGTCTTACCAAATGGCTCTACAGTTGAAAGATTGTGCGGTACTGAGGTTGCAGGGTCAGATATAAATAGAAGGACATCATCTGCATGAAGGGAAATCTTGTGCTCTTGTCCAGGTCTAATAATTCTATATATGTCCTAATTACTTTGCAGTGAAATGGTAAGGGTTTCAATGGCTATATCAAAGAGCAAGGGAGACAGTTGACATCACTGCTTAATTCCTCAATGTAAGGAGAAATAAACAGAAAACACATTATTAGTATAAAAAGAGGCCTGGGGAAAACAGTAAATTCGTCACCAAAATCAAATTTGTGAAGAATGTGTAGCAAGTAATGCCACCCATTCAATCAAATGCCCTTTTCTGCATCAAAAGAAACCAATATTCAAGGCATTTTCTGTCACAGAGGGAATTCAAATAATGATAAATAAGAAATGAAGATTGAAAAAGAGCTCCTATTTTTCATTAAATCAGTCTGATTCCAGGCTCAAGATATCATACATGAACCTTAGCTGATATTTTAATATCAAGATTAAGAAGTGATACTGGACAATAAAGAAATACAGTCCAAGGGGTCTTTGCAGATTTTTTGAAAAAGTGAAATAGTGGCCCGACAGAATCTAGGATGTAAAGATTGAGAAGTGAAGGATTCCAAGAGGACTCAGAGCAAAAGTTGTGTAAGTTAGGAGTAGACAAGTGTCATATTAAAGGGGTGAATAGTTACGCAATCAATTATTTTCTGTTTTCAATTTGCAATTAATTTACTTTGCATTTGCATAGACCTATTTGTACTTTGATTTTAAACAGTCTCTCTCTGCGATCAGTGTCAAATAAGCCAATTTAAATCCGTGATTCAATTTTGTGTAATAAAAAAAATGTCAAAATTTCCAAGAGGATCAATACTTTTTATTATTATTTAGAGGAAATTCTATTTAAAAAGAAATCATTAAAAAAGAGTAAGTAGGGACTATATTGACATTGGTGAGCAATACTGGAATACTCAGGATGCAGCAAAAATAAGAATAATTGTCAATCTTTTTATTATTATTTAGAGGAAATTCTGTTTAAAAAGAAATCATTAAAAAAGAGTAAGTAGGGACTATATTGACATTGGTGAGCAATACTGGAATACTCAGGATGCAGCAAAAATAAGAATAATTGTCAATCTTTTAAACAACTCATTTATTAGGCCATTTTAAAAGAAAGCTTTGTCTTCAATAGTCATTACACTTTTTATTTTCAAATCTAAGCAAATACTAACTTTCTATTATTCAAAGGAAGTTCCCATTTCCCAGGTCTTTTTTCATTGATAAACAGCATACTGTTCTTATAGATTTCACTGCTGCCCATCAAACGTAAATGTATTTTTAATGTTTTGTTTTATCAGTTGCTTCAGAGCCACATGCTCATATCTGTATTTATGTTGAAGGTTTAGACTTTTCACCTACTTTCCTCATAGATTATTTGCCCCCAGTTTTGGACAAGCAAGTTGGTGTTATGTTGTTAGGGTTGACCTTTTGAACTCTTTTTGTGGTGTCTGTCACATGCGGATCACATGCTCACTTGGCGATGGCGGAAAAGCAATTTTTGGACTTCCACTTATAAATTCAGTGCTTTCATTTGCTTCATGCTTGATGTTCAAATACAACCATCACATCTCATCTTCTGAAACTGCATTTCCTAGTGAGGACCATGGCATTAATAAAATCATCCATCCATCCATCCATTTTCCAACCCGCTGAATCCGAACACAGGGTCACGGGGGTCTGCTGGAGCCAATCCCAGCCAACACAGGGCACAAGGCAGGAAACAATCCTGGGCAGGGTGCCAACCCACCACGGAAATAAAATCATATGAAGTAAAATATTTTTTAATGGGTGAACATTTACAGTATACACAACAGACAAAGAAATTGCTGCAAAGGGTTAGAAAGTATTGGCTCCAGCAGACCCCCGTGACCCTGTAGTTAGGATATAGCGGGTTGGATAATGAATGGATGGATGGATGAGTTAGAAAGTTATTTTACTTTATTTATTTTTATAACAGATATTTGGAAGGTGACTTGTACCTTAATGTAAATGGCATGGTGGCGCAGTGGCTAGTGCTCTCAGCTCCAGAAGGCTGGGTTTCATGTTTGCACTTGTCACTATTTGTGTGGAATTTTAATTTTTTCTCTATAACCAGTGTGTTTTTTTTCCCCCAGGGAATTCTAGCTGACATACCAAACATATGCGTGTAACGTTGGTTTTTGACTCTACATTGGTCTAATACTCGGTGAGTGTGAGTGTGTTGAGATTTTTGGATGTTGCTGAATTAAGTTTTATTTTCCTTTTGTGGTTCTTTAGTCTTTTTGCATTTGTTTTTTTTATTACTATCAACCTGCCATTTTGTTCTTCCCTAGGTGCTGTCATTTTTGGCTTCTTTGAAGAAAATAATTATGTCCAGATGCTACATGTCATGGTATGTGTTCCCATCACTGCAACCATATGTTGACTGGCTCCATGATTATTGAGATGTCCAGGATGGTAGTCATTGTGAAAATCTTTGTGGTATTAATCTGTATTTCCTTTCTAGAGTCAGAGGTTTGCAAGTTTTTAACTAAGCAATAATGGGCTTTGGCAAAATGATTATTTTGGTACTCTGGGGTTTGATCCGACTAGTATTTTTTATTTTGATTCTTTTGCTCACTTCCCAGACTATCTTCCTTTTGTTCTTCTATTGTTCATTGTCGTGAAGCAGAATGTTTGTTAAAGAGATTATCCCTTGATACAATGGCACTCTGTTCAGAGCTGGGGACTGCCTTATACCCAATGCTGCCAGCAGAATCTTTGCCTCATTCACACCCTTAGATTTGAATTAAGTAGGTTCAATTAGCAGATGGATTAATGAGGGCCTTGCTTTACTTGGTATTTGCAAATGGTGTTCATCTTTATTTTAGAAGGAATAATAAGCACAGAAGCATTTGCATTCTGCCCAGTCAAAATAATCGCTTAGATGGCATGCTTTGGAACATCCTTGCAAATTTTATTTTATAAAGAAGACTAAATAATTTAACCGACACCAAGGGCTAGGTGCAAAACAGAATTAACCTAAGGTGGGCATGCCAGTCCATTGCAGAGCACATTCACACAAAGACACCCACACTAGGCACAATTAAGAGATGCAGCACACTGAAGTCTGTATGAAGTGAAAAAAAACAGAATGCTGGAGAAAAATCCTACACAGACATGGGGAGAACATGCAGACCTGCACAATGGCATTGCCCTGGCTGAAACTCAAACTCGGTACTCAAACTATTACAGTTCCCATAGGTATGATATGAGGGACTTCATGACTGAAGTAGTCTGTTCAACAGTGCGACACGAGGGTTCACTTCAGTTTTATGAAAGTTTGCCATCTGGGTAAGGAATACACAGATTCTAAACAGTCTTATGATAAAGAAAAATGTTTTCTGAAGCATGGTAATACTAATCGATGGGTTAAAAGTAATGGCAGATTTTTAAAAAGAATAACATCTTTATTTGACATAGTACCCTAATTAATTAGCACTCTCACAAAATGCTTTGCACTGAAGAGAACGGGAGAGGAAGATGAGAAAAAGTAAACAGTGAACACTTCACAGCACAAGCTTTTTCCTTCCCAACTTAGGGCCTTGGCATAAGTGTTACTTCATATATTTCTGTTTTGCTTTACTGTTCCTTACTAGGTTGGCATGACCCTGAAATAAGTTAGGCAGGTGGCCAACAAGCAGTTTCACAGACAGAGAGCTCTTTTCAAAATCCCAAACCTTTTTATAGATGTGTCCAGAAGCACGAAAAACTCTTGAATGGCTTTGGGAGTGATAGATGACAAATTAGGGTTTTCACAAAAACAATGCATTCATTAATTCTGCATCAAAATTCCTTAGCCAGGAGTTAATAATTAGAACATAAATATCAGAGGCACCGACAATCCATATCCAGTCACAAAAGAGTATTGGCATCCTGTGGTGTGTTGGACATTATGCTGAATCAATTGGATCAATCTGCCCAGTCAGTACAATAAATATTCAGCAGTCTGTAGTTCCTTTAGGACTTCATCTTTAAACTTTTAAAGGTACAACAATAAAATTGGAGTAAGCAATTTTTTGAAGAAGACGGTACAATATCATAAATAAAAATTAGGCCCTTAATTTCTCTGATTAACTGTTCTGCAACACAGTGTTCTTTAAATGGTACCCTTGTAATGATAAGGTCCAATTACTTAAACTTATCAATAATTAAAGTTATTCTCTCCTCTTCTTTTTAACTGTCAATCAAACCTAGCAAACATAATGACCCATTATGTAAAACAAGTACTGAAGTTTTGCAAAACAGTGGAGTATATATGCAATGATTAAAAAAACAAGAATGTACATTCCTCGTCAAATATACAGTACAAAAAGTATTTGCCCCATTCTTAATTTATTGATACTGTTTCCATACAGAGTGTTTGAAAACAATTTAATATTAGATTAGAATTTAAGTCTACAAAATTGTTCTTCCTTGTCTTCAATAGCACATAGTTTGTATGCTGCAGACAGACTCCTCCTTCAACCAGAAGTAACAAGAACAATACACCCATGTTTCATTTCCATGGCAGCTCAAATCCAGTTTGTAAGCACCATCAAACTAAAATTTATGTCAATTGGGTAAATGGGAGTAAAAACCTCACAGAGACACAAGGATATTGTTTAAGATTACCACAGACAATGATATGAATGTAAGGAGAAAGAAAACAAATCTGAAAACATCTAGAAACATCTAACTTAGATTTAAAATGTAAATTTATTTACAGTGAATTATTAAAATGGCAGAATTACTACAAAGAAAGGAGCAGAACTAGAGCTTTAATAGAAAGATAAGAAATAATGAAATACAAATACTAATATCTCTGATTACCCATGAAAGGGCAGCACAGTAGTGCTACTGCCTCAATGTTAGGAGACCTGAGTTCATGTCCCGGCTACTCCCTGCATGGAAGTTGTACGTTCTCCCTGTGTCTGTGTGGGTTTCCTCCAGGTGCTCCAGTTTTCTCCCTCAATCCAAAGCCATGCAAGTTAAGTGAATTGGCAATGGTAAATTAGTCCCTGTGTGGGTGTCTGTGTGTTCATCCTGCAATGGACTGTTCCTGCCATCCACCTTATGCTTGCTGGGATATGTTCCGGCTTTCCTGCTCAGGAAAAGTTAGTTTAAACGATGAATGGACAATCCATTAAAAGAAACAAAATGTGACTATCCAATTTTAATTACTATTTAGGTCAAAAAATCCACACCAAAATGGTTATGCACAATTACTTTCAAATTTAGGGTGGCACAGTGGTAGCGCTACTGCCCTGCACTAAGGGTTCACATCCCAGGACCTACCTGCATGGAGTGTGCATGTTCTTCTCATGTCTGCATTGGTTTCCTCCGGATGCTCCAGATTCCTCCCACAGTCCAAATACATGCATGTTAGGTGAATTGGCAATGCTAAACTGTTCCGTGTGTGTGTTTGGTGTGGGGGTCTGTGATGGACTGGCCCCCTGTCCAGGGGTTTATTCCTGCCTTGCGCCCTATGCTAGCTGGGATAGGCTCTAACACCCCATGTGACCCTGGTCTGGATTAAATGGGTAAGAAAATTTAACGAATTTCAAATTTACAATGTAAAATAAAAAGAAAAAAAAAACAAACTAATAACAAATGGACATTAATAGCCTGAACAATATTTCTTTAACCTATGGTAACCAAGTGCTTTACCCCCAAAAAGGGAAAACCCTAAACACTTAAACAATCTAAATCCAAGTGTTCAAGAGGCTGAGCAATAATTCTCTTGAAAAGAGAAGACTTAACTATAAATAAGCCTTTACTTACTCTTTTAAGGAAAGACCCATTGAGTGAAGTGGAGACAAAGACAAAAAGAATTAAACTAATGCCAGTGAGATGATTGAGGTTAAGAGAGTCCTTAAATAGGGCACTTTGAGGGAAGCACCAAAACAACAACAAACCAGCATATTTAGGTTCCACATCAACAGACACAAATAAGAGACAACAAAACCACAATAAATAATTTAAAAACTTGGGAAAAACTTTTACCTATTAAATAAAGGAAATAATTAGTGTAAAATAATTATAGAAATTAATACAAACCTGCTAAAAAAGAGCAATTAATAAAAATAAAATATAGGAAAATTTAGGGAAGGGAAGGAGCCCCAGAGTGATCCCGACAGACCAAAGGGTGATGCTGGTTCCATGAGGCAGTAGTGCTGACCAATGTGCCGCTCATAGGATTCAACTACTCACATCATAAAAATGTCCTGAATATCACACTATACATATGACATTTTATATGCCGTAAAAGATAAAACCTAGCTTTCTCCAGTGAATAGAGAACATGAATTCTGTTCAAGAAATGCCACAATTTGTTTTTTAGTCAAAGTGATTATCTCATTTCATTTCACAATACTAGTGTGAAGGATAAGTGTGTACCTGTTGGTGATCCTTCATGGAAAGTGGCAGCGTTAATTTACTAGGTATTGTTACTGTTGTCACACATGCACTTCCAAGGATCTCCTTACAGGCTCATTCAAGGTATGTAATAACCCTGCCAGGTCGCCAACGTTTTTTTCTCCTCCTCCTCCTCTCCCAGCAGCACCAAGTAACTGGCCAGTGAGGGCACTTAGCCCCGCCCCTTCCAGTCAGTGTAACATAAGAAGCCCAGCCACCTGGAAGGAGCAGAACCGACTGCTGGATGGAGCTCCTCTGAACGATCCAACTTATGATGGCAAAGTGCTGGATTTATGTCATTATTTAATTTCACCCAAGAGGGCTGTCTATTGATGCCAGGAAGACTTTATTTCTGTAGCAATTCTGTATTAAACAGGACAACATGGTTGGTGTCCCAACTATTCTTCAACTCTTCGACCTGTCATTCCTACACCTGGCCACATTATATGTGCAAAAGAAGGTTGGGCTAGCAAGTTAGGGGCACACTCACCACTTTACTTTCCACACTTATGTTGGCTTTATTACTAATAAACTTTTACCTTGGAGGCTACATTTCACTCCTACATCTGTACAGTGGAGTGCACGACAGTGCTGTTGTGCAGAGTGAAAGTGTAAAATGGGTATATAATCTGTTGACCTTCAGCTAGTTTTGCTGTAAAAGTAACATGTAAACTCAAACTACATTAACAAG
Source organism: Erpetoichthys calabaricus (assembly GCF_900747795.2). NCBI lineage: Eukaryota > Metazoa > Chordata > Cladistia > Polypteriformes > Polypteridae > Erpetoichthys > Erpetoichthys calabaricus. The sequence goes on along the minus strand of NC_041394.2, from coordinate 191,764,050 downwards.
AAGTTTGAAAATGTATGCATGGCTTAGCTTAACATTCAAGTGTGTTTCAGGACTAGTTAATTGTTCAAACATTTGAAATTTTTATTTATTAACTTTGTCTGACAGATAATCACATAACGACAACAGATGGCCACTTAATCCAGCTGACCAGGCCTAACTACACAGAATCAGGTAGAAGCCAACCTGGGTTGACGGGATGCAAGCCCAAGACAGAGCAACACTCGCAAACTAACCCACAGTCACTCTTACAGGACCAATTTAACTTAACTAGCTCATTGTTGTAATGTGAAAAGAAAAGAGGAGTACTGAGAGTAAAACTCACACAGACATGTGCAGATGTTGGAAACTCCTCACAGGCAGTCATGGGGCAATGATGAAAACAGGACTTTGCTAACAGAAGGTAGCAGCACTCAACACTAAATTCTGTGTCACATGTCTCCTTAAACAGCTTATTTCTTTGTCAAAGTATTTTCAGAACTGCCTCGCACTCTTCATTACCTGCCTTTTAGAATCACACACTACCAGCAAAGGTTGTATAATCATCAACACTCACCCTCTGCACAAACAGGGCTGCTGCAGCACACTAAGATTTTTTTTTCCTGCAGCTATATGGATAATTAGTAATCCGTACAGAGTATGTAGGACCTTAAATCATGAACAACACGAACAGAGTAATAATTTAACAAAAAAGTGGAATTTAACAAACCGCAATTATCTGAAACCTCACGAAAATAAAATACCTTTAAGCTGCAATAGCTTCTAGTTTCAACTGGCTTGCCAAAGATTTATTTAAGTCAAAAACGCAGAATCTTTATAACACAATAGGTGTATTAAACAATAAAGACAAGATTTTAAAGGGGGACTGAATTAAAAACATATAGTTAATATTCAGTGATGTGTTTCAGGCAAGTTTTGAAATCTCCTTTCCTTCATCAATATTGTGCATGTCTACATTTGTAACATAAACAAAAGCAATGTAATATTAGTGTTATATCATTGATAAGAACAGCAATAGTTTGATGTTTAACTAACCACTCTCTAACCTTTAGGACTGAGTCAGGTTAGTGAGGAATTTTATGACAGGCTTGGGGGGAAGTGTCTAAAACCAGTTTGGCAAGTGATTCTCTACAGGACTCTCTCAATCAACCCTCACAGGAAAGCCAGAGTACCTAGTTGGCAAGTATCAGCTCAACAAATGGTTTTGGGGGCAGGTGTGAAACGTATTGTGTGCCCCCATTGGTATGAAGTATGGCTGTTTGGGATTGGTTTGAATCAGAGGCCACTCTGTAGCACGCCGCTCTATTGGTGTAAGGATGTGGACAAAGAATGTATAAATTTAGTTGCTTTACCTCTCTCTCTCTCTCCCATCTTCATGATGAAGGACCATCTCACACACCATAAATTGGAAAGAAGACCACACTGAGAAGCACAACTCGGCTGCCATATTGAAACAGGCATGTGGCCTTTTCTGAAGAAAACTGACTAAAAATGATGACTTAACTAGAGACATTTTAAGTAACTGACAAGTCTGTGTGCCGCCTGAAACTACACATCAGCATTTATCAGGTTGCATGGTTGCAAATATTCAAATGTACTCTGCTCATTGTTATTATTTTATGAATATTATCAATATTATTTAATTACTTAACTCCTGCTTGTCTTTTACTCTATGCAATTGCCTGAGGTTATAGATGTAGTAGGGAAGGTGGGGAGAAGTTATAAAATACAATACCTTATAAACAGTGGTAAGTCTATGGGATTTGAGGCATAGGCTACACATTAAAAAATACAAAAGGGGAAAGTAGAGTAATATATAACTCTACCAACTCTACCAAGACAAAACAATCAAGGCCAGACATTCAAATAACCTTAAAACAACAGATCATTCGTAAACATGTTGACCAACATTTTCAACCAATCGTAACATTTTTTACAGGTCTACATATTAGAACATATCATCACTCAGAGCACTTAAAATGTAAATGCTGAACCTGATACAAAACCATGATTCAAAGAAATTGTCTTTCAGGCATTTTTGTATCTCCTCACATTTACAGTACATACATGGACGATTCTTATCCCATAGCTAAGTAAGGTTATACATATCACCTGATCTCATATAATTGACTTACTTAAACACATTAAAAATCTTTCTAAATCTAATTACCTCCATCTCGTAACCAATATATAACACTTCATAACTATACCATGCAAAAACCGATCATAACATATCTCATGGAAATATGTATTTTTCCAGTTCATTTATATGGATTGAAGGTGCTTTTTTGTAACTTTTGAGAAGTTCAGTAATGCAATCTCTTACTTTTCCAAAATCTAGGTTTACAAATTCAATTCGGAACACTTGCTTGAATAAAACTGAAGAACAGGCCTCCTTTGATGAAATTACAAAAGTCCTCTGCCCTAATGACTTCATGCTAGACAATAACATTAAACAATGCCATAACTTGGTGTGTTCAAGGGAACAGCATGTGCCCCATCATTCTATCATGAGGAGCCAAAATGTTTTTACTATGGCATCTGGCAGCAGCTATAAAAAATTCAAGATCTGATGGTCATCCTAGGAGACCCTAACCTACATCATAATAGAGTATAACCTCAGTACTTATTGCCATTTTTATTGTGATGCTACTTACACAGGTTCAAACCCTGTTTGGCTTTCCTAGTGATTTTCTACTGAAAGCCGGCAGATCATTTTTTTCACCAGTTGCAAGCACGGCTTCATACTACTCCATCAATTAAAAGAAAATATGTATCTTGGCTAAATGAGACTACAGATATTTGATTTTGCATAAATAACAAAGCTAAATAACATCATATGCAGGCTCCTTCTCTATTAGACTGTCCAGCTCATTACTTAGAATTAAGAAAAGTTGTGTGATGCCAATCATTTTAAAAACACATAAAGGAAATCAGAATTTAAGATTGTCTTTTTTATATTTCTAGAAATGTTGTTTTTCGCATTATCCACCTTGAAATGTTTCTCAAAATAATGGTGTACACTAAGCTATGTATTACAAAGAGTAACAATTCATACCTACCAATAACATGGCACCTTTTATATATATTTATGTTATAGACTACATTTCATATACATCCAGCTACTGCGTCTAAATAAAATACAGTGTCTCTCCAAGTATGTATCTATCTAAAATATATTGTCTTATGTAGTGCCGTTCTTAATTAATCCCTTTATACAGTTAGGTCCATAAATATTTGGACAGAGACAACTTTTTTCTAATTTTGGTTCTGTACATTACCACAATGAATTTTAAATGAAACAACTCAGATGCAGTTGAAGTGCAGACTTTCAGCTTTAATTCAGTGGGGTGAACAAAACGATTGCATAAAAATGTGAGGCAACTAAAGCATTTTTTTTAACACAATCCCTTCATTTCAGGGGCTCAAAAGTAATTGGACAATTGACTCAAAGGCTATTTCATGGGCAGGTGTGGGCAAGTCCATCGTTATGTCATTATCAATTAAGCAGATAAAAGGCCTGGAGTTGATTTGAGGTGTGGTGCTTGCATGTGGAAGATTTTGCTGTGAACAGACAACATGCGGTCAAAGGAGCTCTCCATGCAGGTGAAAGAAGCCATCCTTAAGCTGCGAAAACAGAAAAAACCCATCCGAGAAATTGCTACAATATTACGAGTGGCAAAATCAAGAAAGCAAGCACTGGTGAACTCAGCAACGCAAAAAGACCTGGACGTCCACGGAAGACAACAGTGGTGGATGATCGCAGAATCATTTCCATGGTGAAGAGAAACCCCTTCACAACAGCCAACCAAGTGAACAACACTCTCCAGGGGGTAGGCGTATCGATATCCAAGTCTACCATAAAGAGAAGACTGCATGAAAGTAAATACAGAGGGTGCACTGCAAGGTGCAAGCCACTCATAAGCCTCAAGAATAGAAAGGCTAGATTGGACTTTGCTAAAGAACATCTAAAAAAGCCAGCACAGTTCTGGAAAAACATTCTTTGGGCAGATGAAACCAAGATCAACCTCTACCAGAATGATGGCAAGAAAAAAGTAAGGAGAAGGCGTGGAACAGCTCATTATCCAAAGCATATCACATCATCTGTAAAACACGGTGAAGACAGTGTGATGGCTTGGGCGAGCATGGCTGCCAGTGGCACTGAGACACTAGTGTTTATTGATGATGTGACACAGGACAGAAGCAGCCGAATGAATTCTGAGGTGTTCAGAGACATACTGTCTGCTCAAATCCAGCTAAATGCAGTCAAATTGATTGGGCGGTGTTTCATGTTACAGATGGACAATGACCCAAAACATACAGCCAAAGCAACCCTGGAGTTTATTAAAGCAAAGAAGTGGAAAATTCTGGAATGGCCAAGTCAGTCACCTGATCTTAACCCAATGGAGCATGCATTTCACTTGTTGAAGACTAAACTTCAGACAGAAAGGCCCACAAACAAAAGCAACTGAAAGCCACTGCAGTAAAGGCCTGGCAGAGCATTAAAAAGGAGGAAACCCAGCATCTGGTGATGTCCATGAGTTCAAGACTTCAGGCTGTCATTGCCAGCAAAGGGTTTTCAACCAAGTATTAGAAATGAACATTTTATTTCCAGTTATTTAATTTGTCCAATTACTTTTGAGCCCCTGAAATGAAGGGATTGTGTTAAAAAAATGCTTTAGTTGCCTCACATTTTTATGCAATCGTTTTGTTCACCTCAATGAATTAAAGCTGAAAGTCTGCACTTCAACTGCATCTGAGTTGTTTCATTTAAAATTCATTGTGGTAATGTACAGAACCAAAATTAGAAAAAAGTTGTCTCTGTCCAAATATTTATGGACCTAACTGTAACACATTATTGTTTGTCATGGTGCCAGGGAGTAGTGATATATTGCATTTTGTAGTCTGCATACGTGACAATATAACTACTACTACTAATACTAATAAGAAAGAGAAGAATAAGAATGTTGCTTTTCAAATACCAACATTTTTATATTCAGTTTCCTTCAAGTCTTCTTTAATCTTGAATATAAGGAGTTTACAGATTTTATTATTAAGCTGATTTTGCACTTTCAGAATGTGTCCATAACAAGGAAGACAAGACTGAAAAAATGTGACTATTACCATGTGTCCTGTTTAGGTGATTTTCTCCATGACCACACTATACTGTACATCTGGAGACAATGGATTTTGCACTTCTTCTTTTCGTTTTATTGTCTTCTTTGATGCAATGTTAAGGCCTGTATATTTCAAGGATCTTCAGAGTTATGTTGTTGGGGGCCTTGTTCTACTGAGAAAGATACCCTGACCACCAGTATACGGCAGTCCTAGAGCATGCGTCGTAAGATCCTATTCCTTATACTGATAGTGAGTCACAATGTGTGTTATGGTGAGCTGTGCAGGATCAGCATTTCAGATATATTTTTGCTCACCGCTCTGATATGCTCGATTCACCACATAGTTTTGCGAAGACTTTTACATGTGAAAAAGTGGGTTGTAACATCGAAATGACTGAAAAACATTGTCCTAAAGGACACACTGAGAATGCAGGTTATAGTCAATGAGTGAATTCCAGGACTTAACTAAGCCTCTTCTTAATCTGACAACTTATTTCTGCTATAAACTTTAAAAGCCACATTACTTTTAGTGCAGAGTGTCAGTTAGGATTTTCCTCCTACCCTTTAATATAAAAGTATTTTAATTTGTCTTCATTTAGTTGTGATCTTATTTGTCAAGATCCAACCCTTTCATCAGTGCATTTATTTAGCGGCCTTACAGAGAAGCAGATCATTCAGTAATAGATCCACCTGCACGTGATCATCTGAAGGCAGGTTGCTGTTTGAGATTTTTTAATACATTAATAAATTTTAAAATTTTAAAAAAGCAGATAAATTTTAAAAAGCAGAATTATATACCATATTCCACATACATAAATATCATTCTTAAATGCCTGTGAAATATCATTCTTAAATGTGTGTCTGTGGAAGCACATCATTGAACAAGCTCATTAAAATGTCTGAATTTCCACTTTACTACAAAATTAGTTAATATGAAAGCCAACACCCCAAAAACTTCCTCTAGACTGCGAGTCTAAAACAAAGAGGACTGACCAACATTCATCCAGCCATCTTCCTAACCTGCATGTCCAGGACAGGGTTGCTGCAGTGGGAACCTATCACAACAATCATTGAGTGCAAGGCAGGAACAACCTCAGGACGGCCACCAGTCCATCTTAGAGCGAACACACACAAATACACTTGGGCCAATTTATTAACGCCAGTTCACCTAAGCTGCATGTCTTTGGACTGTGGGAGGAAACCAAAGAATTAAGAAGAAACCCATGTAGACATGGGGAGAACATGCCAACTATATGCAGGGACGCTGTCTCCGTACTGAGCTACCAGAGCTACCACTGTGCCACTTTGATGCCTAACAAACAAACAGTTATCCAACCTTCTGGGAAGGTTCATTCAAAAACTGGATGATCTTTTTTTTTTTGAAAAGAGATTAAACAATATTGGATGCATCCCTACACATCACTAAACACAATCCTGGCAATGAACCCTTGTGTCTAAGCTACAGAGCCACAAAATGTCACCACTAACAGGACACTAAGAAAAGTGTCACGGTTAGGGAAAATTGTAATATTACCCGAAAAAAAATGAGCATCTAAGCCATATAAAACTGCAAAACAAAAGCGAAACTAGAAACAGCATTTTTCAGGACGCAAGGGAACAAAATATGAAGAAATATTTATTAGCCAAGCCAAAAATTTACAACATAACTAGAGTTCATAACACCCACTTTCCAAAGACATGCGTGTTGATTTACCACTCATCTCAGTGAAGGTGGGTGTGTTTGTGAATGTGTCCTGCAAGGGACTGGTACTCCTACATCTTGAGTCTCAATATTTGTACACTAACTTCTTCCCTGACCTTAAGTACGCTATCTTGACCTGTCTCTTAACACAAGTAATCTGAATAAAGTGTATAATAAATAACATGCCCTGCATCAGTTGGAAAAAAGGACACATCAGTGTTAGTCAGCAAGAGAACAAACAAAACATAAAAGTCAATCCCTGGTGTCTGGGATATTAATTTTGAAACAGAAGGAATGTAACATGAGAAAAAAGTTGTGCGATTTCACTTTACTCTATCCTTTCTGTCGGATTCTTTATAAACATTCAGACATTATGTTACTGAGATATCCTGATTGATTTTATGCTCTGATGAAAAAAGGTAAGAGATCACTTTGCGGATTATAAAACATAAATTCTTACCTACACTACAAGATTATTTTTTTTTCTCATTCCTGTTAATGCACATTGTGTTCAGTAGCCTTATTTCCTTTAGTTTGTGTATATAGCTGCCATAACAGATCAAAACATTTACGTGACTAACTAATTTCGCTACTTTTTCAGCAGCAGCAGCTGAGTCCCTGGCAATTTTCTAGCTAAAAAGGTCTGCCCTTTTTTAAACTACTTGCTGAAAGATTCTCCGCTGATAGTGATCTTTTTGGAAGTTGTTTTGAAGAATACAAAATGTTAAAGGAATACCACACAAAAATTATAATTTTTTATGATGTTACTTATCCATTTTAGTTTGTAGTGATGGCCAAGAATTTTTTTTAGTCTGTATACGGTATGTTTTTATGTATAATAGAGATAAAAAAATTCCTGACACAACAGGTGTCTATTGGGACCAACGCTAAACAAACAGCAAACTATCAAAACATCCACACAAAACATCTCAGTTTGCTTGTGCTACATAATCCATATGTCAGACATTGAGTGGTACGCTCAGACCATTCCAAACACATGTATTTTGACTAAAATGTTACTAAATAACCCACTTCAGGAAAATCCTATCATGACTTGCTGGGGAGCTAAATCAGATGCGATCAAGCTTCTGAACGGAGGACCTCTTTGTCCCTTCATTCAGCAGTTGTTAAACCTCAAAAACATATCTCTGGCTTTTTCAACTGTATTTTGCAGTTTTGCCAATGCAGTGTTCTGCTTCTTGAAGTTCTTTAGGTATGCACAAATACAAGGCACATTTTCCACCTTGTAATGTTTTCACTTGCTTTTCTTTCCTAATTGTTAACCTCTCTGTAATGTTGATATAAAGTGAAGTGCTGTGGTCGCCAATGAATAAGCTAATACAGGGCAGGATTCTGACCAATGAATGAGGGTGGTGGTAGGTTTTCAATTCAAAATATTTCTCTAAAAGTTGTTTAACAATTTTTTAGCCAAAATACATGTGTTTGGGGTGTTGTGAGATAATTTTACATGATCATTTCTGGGTGAAGCTTTTATTTAACTGTGCAGTCAAGTTGTGGATCCCAGTTCATCATAATTGTTGATATTATTGTACTTTTCCAGAACACCTCAGTGGATTCCATGCTCAGTAATTTTGAGCTCCAGCACGAGTGGCATCAGATGTCCATGGTAATTTCTGAATTCATCAACATGTGCAGTTTATCCATTAACGGGTGCATGTTTAAAGAAGGGAAGCTTTCCAGCCCATATGTCTATTTAGAAAGCTAAAGTTGTTACTAAATTTGCATGATAATGATGCTGCTAAGTGAACTAACTCTGCTGCCCAACCAACTCCAGGTTGGGCGGAGGAAAAATCTTACTTTGCTTTGATTTTTGTTTTTGCTTTTTATTTCTTTTGAATGATAATTTCCCCTTTGTTTTTACTGCAACTGAAGTAAATGGTTGTGTCTGGTATGTTATTATTATGTTTTGATCAAAAGAATGCCACTGTAATGTTTTGGTTTTCAAAAAAAAAAAAGAATAAAGCTAAAGGTGTTGCTAAATTTGCATGATAATGCAAAGTGAAATTAAGTGAATTAATGCTACTGTGAATTAATGCTAAGTGAATTAATGCTACTGGCCCAACCACCTCCAGTACTGCTATCCGCATGAGATTAAGATATGCTGGTGCCTACTAAGACAGAAGTGAATAGTGTTAAAACACAACATGTTTGGCTTCATAAATTCAATTAATTAATTTTTCACAGAGAGGTAGCACATTTAATATAACTGCCTCATAGTTTCAGGAATTTGGCCTAATCTTCTGAAACACTGGCACTGAAGTTTGCATAGTGCCTGTTTGAGTTTTGTCCTGGTATTCCAGTTTCATTCAGACTCCAAACGTCATGCTGTGAAGGAGACTGGGTCATTAAGAAATGCTGTTTTAGCAGCTGTATTGAACTCATTGTTTAAATGATTCCATAAGATTTCCATATAACAAACTGCTTTACAATGGCTATTGGTTAAAGTATGTTGGCCCTTCTCTAGAATGCACTATAAACATTTTCAGTTATCAATGCTTAGCTCATCCTACTTTACCTTTAAAGAACATGTGCTTACCTAAGATTTGCATGCTATCAACTACGGGCTAAGAATGCTGTTGTTTATTCATAACTATAAACATATTGTCTACACAAAGAATTGTCTGCATCTGTGATTGCAGCGCAGGATTATCCTCTTGCATAATATTCTCCTTTGATATCTTAGCTAAACAAATTTCTCATATACTTGCTGACAGCCTTTGAATACTACTATCGAAGTAAACCATAGATAATCTTAGTAAATCTGTAATTACAAATTGCTTTACTATCCAAACTCCATGTACAGAATTTGCTGTCATTTTTAAAGATTTGGATTTAGATGTATGTTCTTTTTGGACTGACTGGTGAGCATTCCATCAAGGAAAAAAATATGCATCTTACTTTATACATATCTAGAATATTTACCAGATAACACAAGTAGGTTTTAAATAAAAAGTACCAAAATCACGAGGTTAAAGTGAATTGTTTTCCTCACTATAAAAGGAAACATCCCATACACATTATTTTAAATAAACAAAATTTATTCCCATTAAATGTGTACACAGAATAGTATTTTAAATCATAATTCGCCAGTCTCGTCACTCACTCACTCACTCACGTCTGTCCGAAGCTGAATGCACAGTTGTCTTCTGCGCACGTCGCCTTCTGCGCATGTCCGAAGCCGAATGCGCAGTCGCCTTCTGCGCAGCTGCCCAAAAAACCTTACGAGACCGACATCGCAGCAGGCGGCGGATTTACAGCCGCAAAAATTCAAAGAGAAAGGAGACTACGGCCGCGAAAATTCAAAGACAAAGGCGACTTCGATTAAGACTCTAGAGGCCTGAAAGGCGATTTCGACTACAGCTTGAGGCCTAATTACGCATTCATTTAATACACCTATATCAGGTTTGTGGTGCGGAATGCGCACGTCGCCTTCTGTGCACGTCGCCTTCTGCACATGTCCGAAGCCGAATGCGCAGTCGCCTTCTGCGCAGCTGCCCGAAAAACCTTATGAGACCGACATCGCGGCAGGCGGCGGATTTACGGGCGTGAAAATTCAAAGAGAAAGGCGACTACGGCCGCAAAAATTCAAAGAGAAAGGCGACTTTGATTAAAGCTCTAGAGGCCTGAAAGGCGATTTCGACTACAGCTCGAGGCCTAATTACGCATTCATTCAATACACCTATATCAGGTTTGTGGTGCTTATACTTATTATATATTATACTATTCCACTCGTGCCCGTTTCATCTTACATTTTCCAAACGGGCTCTTTGTCTAGTTTATAATATATTGGTCTTCTAAGTGGACAGCATGTAGAGGCTAGAGCTACTGTCTGACTGCTCTCAGTGCTTCATAGTTGTCTGTGTGGTGAGGTTTTCTACAGTTATTCAAGTTTCCCTTACACATCCCAAAGATATGTGTGTTAGGTTAATTGTCAGCTCTAAGGGATATGGAATATGGAGAGAATTTGGACATTTTTGTGAGCATGTTCTGGCAACCAAAGCTGGTTCTTGCCTTGCACCCGATGCTGTCAGGATGAGCTCCTATTAATTCCTTTCTATTGACGGAAAAACAGGAGAACTGTCTGGTTGTTAAGGAGTTGGAAACAATGCAGTTGTTACACGATCCACCAAATTATAAAGTTCTAAAGCCAAATCAAAATAAAAAAGAAATAGAAATCAAAACTTGAATCCTTTCCAAAATATTTTACTTAGTCTAATTTGAATCTTTCACAAAGGTAGTTTCTTTAATTAATAAATATCATGAGTGTTTTGAAGTCAGTGATCACGTAGCATATGCATCTCATGCCTAGCATAATAGTAATGGTAAAGATACTCACAAAATAACAGTGCCCCATGAAATTGAAACTACAAAATGGTGGCCACCCAACAAAACAAATGAACAAAATGGCTGTGTTCATGAAAGTATAAATGCACAAAATGTTCTCATGATATCACTGAAATTATGCTGAAATATTCATATTCAAACAAAAGAATTCCAACGATGAAAAAAAAATGCTATAACAGAACTTAAAGTGTTTCTGACAACTTCAGGCACTATTGATTATTTCTTATATTTAAATATAAAACAGCATAACTTCAAATGATTTTGTACTGTTTTCGTATTCCATCTCCTAGTCCAAGAATGTTTCCAGATTGTTCTAAATAATCTCATAAAATGAGTGAGATTATTTATGTTTTAGAAAAGTTTATGTCTTGAACTCAACTAATATCACTTTAGTACATCATCGACTTATTTTCAGAATCCAATTTTAGGATCACAAGGAGACAATGCCAGCCTCATGTGCTGCCAAGCAGGAATGAACTCCAAATAATGCACCAGCAGGACACACTCAAACACAAAAATCACATTCATTCTAACATAATTTTAAGTTGCCAATCAACCAGCAAACACATCTTTGGGATGTAGATATAAAAGCAGAGTTCCCCAAGAGAATCCTTTGTAAATCCAAGGAGACCATGCAAATTCCAAAGAGATTAAGAGACCAAGCAAAAATTTGAACCCAGTCTTCTGGAGCTGGAAGGCAGCATTGCTAATTATTGTGCTGCCATATCATTCATCTTTCCATCCATTTATCCAGAGTAAGTTCACAGGAAAGCTGGAGCCTATCCCAACAGTCATCAGGCACAAGGCAGGAGCAATTCCTGGACAGAGTGCCAAGTCCATCACATAGTGAACACACACCCTCACTAGGATCAGTTTAGTAATGCTAATTTGCCTAACCAAAATGTCTTAGAAAGTAAAGTCTAATTTAATGATATCACAAAACAAAATGGTTAAAATTATAAAGAACAGTATAATAATTTTAGCACCTTTTCAGAACTAATTAACTAGTGTGTCAGTAAATAATGCTTTCGAAAAGCCAGAGAAACATAATGTAAGAGACTGAAATGAAGCAAATGTGATTCAAAGCTATCACACAAGGGCTGTCAACTTATCTCATTTTCTCTTCTTCTACAATGGCGATTATAAGAATAAAATCTTCTCTATCTGCTTCTAGTTTTGAGACACATCTTGTCCCACACTGGGAAAATCATGTTCTTTGTGGGCTTATAATTTATGTACAAAACCAGCCATTCTTACTGTAAGGTCGATCTATTATCACAGTTAATAATCCACTTAATTGCCTGCAATTTGTTCAACATCCGAATCAATACTACAGGTTCACACACTTCTCAGCACTGCTTATATGCAGATTAGACTAATGTTTGCTGCCCCCAATTTCCAATGTTTCACAATGTGTGAGACACTTTCTACAAATGCACATGCAAATTTATTTCCTCCTCTTCTTATGACTCATCTATCAATTTGACTGAATGTACAGTATTTCTGCTTTTGCTTCAAGTTTAAACAACATAATTTTTTAAAGTGAATGTGTTAGCTGTCAAGTGCATAATGTCTTCTCTCTAATTCTAGGAAGAAAAGTGAGGATGATCTGATTCAGCATCACTACAATGTGCCTAATGCTGAGAAATGTCTGGTCCTTTTTGGCACTTACAGGAGCTTTTTAAAACTAGACTACATTTTTAGTCTTTAGTTTGGTGCTTGGGTCCTGGGAATGACATTAAACTGCATCTGGTCCTGTAAGTGGTCTTCCAACTGCAGGGAAAAAAAAAACTTGGGGATTGGTGGCAGGACATGCACTCCAGGTACTCCAGGTACTGTAAAACTTCATGCAGCTTCAAAACGGCACACATGACTCCCTTCTGCTCTCTGTTAGAGTAGCACTGCTGCAGCTACCTATAGGAAGGCTGCTCACACTATGAAGGGAATGGGGGAGAGCCCTCAGGAGCATCATCCCCAGAAGAGTAGAAACCGAGCGACTGGGGTCAGGCCTGTTGAGGATTGGAACTGATCTGGTGCTGATAGTGTTGCCTGTTGCATGGCAGCACTCAGGTTCTAATCTGAGGTGGCCCATCTGGGTAGGAGTGTGGAATGTCTTGTCTCTCTGGCATGACCATCTTCCTCTTCTGTTGGAGGAGCTTTACAAACTCCACAATTCAGTGGCAACACTCTCTGAGCTACATTGATCGGATCTCCCCACAACAATGCCCAGGATTAAGTATGGTATTTTCATTCCACTTTACCTGTTAAAATTAAGTTGGCAGCACCTGGTAGGAAATGTCATGGTGCACCTATCATGAAAAGGCCTTGAGGCATCCTGTCTACCTAACAAAACAACTTGAACTGGCATCTCATGATCTGGAGATGCAACTTCTGCTTCTTCCAGCACTGCTGAGTCCCTCATCTTATCATGGGTAGTGAGTCCAGCAACCCCATGCAGCAACATCATTTTAACCACTTGTAGATGCAGTCTCATTCTCTTAGTCACTACACAGAGCTCATGAATACAGGCGAGGATGGAAATATAGATTAACTAGTAAATCAAAACCTTCCCACAAGAAATTAAGAGTCCACTTTACCACACCATTCAAGTTTAATGTCTGTAAAACTCCTACCACTGCATTGATTTGTTGATAAATCTCACAAACACCTCTACCCTCACTCATGAACAAGATCCCAAGATACTTAAAGTCCTCGGCATGGGGCTGCTGCTCTCCCCTTACCAGAGGACAACAAACAACAAACTATCCCTTTGTTGGGAGAGGACTGTGACCTCTGATTTAAAGGTGCTAATTTGCAACACTCTCAACTGCAACACATTAAATTGCAGACTGAAGATTACAGTCTGAGGAGGCCAAAAAGACATTATCGCATACAAACAGCAGAGAGTTTATGCCACTGGACAAAAACCACAAACAGTAGGATGACAAGATGCACTCTTGGCCGAGTCCAACACCCAAATTAACCTGATGCCTAGTATGCAAACAGAACTATTGCTCTGGACCAAAAGGCACAGAGCTGTAGCCCTGAAACCTGAAATTCTGTTGCATTTTTCAAAAAGGTAAAAAAAAGCATACACGCATAAGCTTTTTTATTAAGTCTACAAAGCGTGTGTAGATAGCACTGGCTAACTCCCCTGACCCCTCAAGTATCTGCACAAGGACATAAACTTGTTCCACTGCTCCATGGCCAAATCAAACTCCACATTGCTCTTTTTGGATCTGAGATTTAACTATTGGACAGTCTGTGTTAAAGTACATCAGCGTAGGCTTTCCCAGAGAAACTGAGGAGTGTGATCCCACAGAAACTGGAACACATATGCTTTTCCTCTATCTGGAACTGGCAAAAAGGGAAGGTGGTTGCCATTTATTAAAGAGCTCCCCATCTTCCAAAACTGAGAAAGCACCTTAGCCAAACCATCCTCACAATGTCAACATACTGAGCTCATTATTTATGTTATTTAAATACTTGTTCTGTATTCGTGAAACTTGCTTAAACCTTTGTAGTAAGTCTGGAAACCTGATGCACATCCACACTGCTAGAAATTTCTTTACAGCTGAGATCCTTTTCTTACATGTTTAACCTGAAATCAACATTGGTTGCATAGCATACACAAGTATTCCTTAGGACAAAGATCTATCTATCTATCTATTATTCTTTCATGCAAACAGACCTGTCCCTAAGAAGCAAGATGTAATTATGGCTATAGTGGGTCTGTTAAAAACAACCTTTAGAACATTAGAACACTCTAGACAAGAACAGGCCATTCAGCTCAACAAAGTTCGCAAGTCCTATCCACCAAGTCGAGTTTTGAAAGTCCCTAACGTCTTACTGTCTACCACACTACTTGGTAGCTTATTCCAAGTGTCTATCGTTCTTTGTGTAAAGAAAAACTTCCTAATGTTTGTGCGAAATTTACCCTTAACAAGTTTCCAACTGTGTCCATGTGTTCTTGATGAACTCATTTTAAAGTCACATTCTCAATCCACTGTACCTTCATAATTTTAAACACTTCAATCACGTCACCTCTTAATCTTCTTTTGCTTAAACTGTATAGGTTCGGCTCTTTTAATCTTTCCTCAAATTCAACCCCTGTAGCCCTGAAATCAGCCTAGTCGCTCTTCTCTGGACCTTTTCTAGCACTGCTATGTCCTTTTTGTAGCCTGGAGACCAAAACTGCACATAGTACTTCAGATGAGGCATCACCAGTGCATTATAAAGGTTGAGCATAACCTCCTTGGACTTGTACTCAACACACAGTGCTATATAATCTAATATTCTGTTAGCCTTCTTAATGGCCTCTGAACACTGTCTGGAAGTCGATAGCTTAGAGTCCACTACGACTCCTAAATCTTTCTCATAGGGTATACTCTCGATTTTCCGACTGCCCATTGTGTATTCAAATCTAACATTTTTACTTCCTATGTGTAATACTTTACATTTATTGACATTAAATTTCATCTGCCACTGATCTGCCCAAGCCTGTATGCTATCCAAGTCCTTCTGTAATGATATAACAGATTCCAAATTATCTGCTAATCCACCTATCTTGGTATTATCTACAAACTTAATTTATACTTATATTCCTAACAAAATCATTTATACATATTAAAAATAGCAGCGGCCGAAGCACTGACCCCTGTGGAACACCACTCTTAACATCAGCCAATTCTGATGTGGTTCCTCGCACCATCACACTCTGCTTCCAATGTCTGGGCCAATTCTGCACCCATCTAAAAACATCACACTGAACTCCCACTTCTTTTAATTTGATGCCCAACCTCTCATGTGGCACTTTATCAAATGCGTTCTGAAAGTCAAGATAAATAATATCATATGCTCCACTTTGATTGTATCCTTTTGTTGCCTCCTCACAGAATTCCAGCATGTTAGTAAAACACGACCTCCCTCTTCTGAAACCACGCTGACTGTTCAGTAAAACTCCTGTCCTTGCCAGGTGCTGCTCAAACTTATCCTTAATAATTCCTTCCATTAATTTTCCTGTGATGCATGTTAAGATTACTGGCCTATAGTTGCTTGGATCTGCCCTGTCCACCCTTTTATATATAATGGGATGATATTTGCCATTTTCCAGTCCTTCTGAATCTCTCCAGTGCGCAGTGACTTCCTAAAAATATGTGTCGAGTTTATATATGTATTCACTAGCCTCCTTAAGAACTCGAGGGCAAATATTATCTGGTCCTGGTGATTTGTTTGATTTCAGCATATTTAATCGGAGCTGTACTTCTCCCTCTACAATTTCCAAATCCCTCAGTACCTCCTTAGTTGTCCCTGTTACCTCTGGCAGGTTATCCACTTGCTCACTTGTAAACACCTCAGAAATATGTAAGTTTACGGCATCTGCTATTTCACTGTCTGTATCTTTTAATCCCCCTTTACTATTTCTGATACACTTGACCTCCTCCTTGACTGTTCTTTTACTACTAAAATACTGAAAGAATCTCTTAGGGTCTTCTTTCACCTTATCTGCTATAGTCCTCTCCAACTGTCTTTTAGCCTCCCTGATATCCTTCTTAATGGTTGCCCTCATGTTCTCATACACTCTACGATTCACTTTGCAGTCATTAGTCTTATATGCTTTATAAAGCAGTTAACCTTGTTGATATATTTCTCATATTGGTAATGTCCACAATGAAGATACTATTGCTGTCATCTGCATGCTTTATTCTACAACGATATAGTATACTTTCATCCATTCAACTATACATTGAAATTGTGGTCACTGGGTATCATAGAAACAAGTGGTTGTATCGGTGGTCACCCTTAATGATGCTATTAATGAGGTTATGTAAGTTTTTCTTTCTTTGAGTGGTGTGTGAAGCAGCAGATAGGACAAGAATGTAATAGCATATCTTTCATGAATGATACTCTGTGTGGTTAAGCTCTCATCAAATCTGATCTGCAGGCATCAAAATGATTTAAAGGCCAGTGCTAGTAGAATTTGCTATTCCTTATTTTTGGTATTCATAACACATGCTTGTGTCACTATTGTATTTCAACAGAAAAGAGGTACTTTGTCATTTTCTCAGAGCACAAACATGTCTGTTTGTTATAAATGCCATTCTCCTAACATTGCTTTCCTTGCTTTCTGATTTTGTGACAGTCCATGGGTCATTGGCTATCTGCTTAGCACACTGGTCAGTCTTGTAGTCTTGGTGCACTGCTATTGTGTGAATATTCCTATTTTATGCACCATGTCCACATTTATATTTTGTATAGGAAAAGGAAAGTTAAAATGGTGCTTATCTGGTGTTAAGCACCAAATACAAATTAGCCTTGCTATACAGTTGTTAATTATGTTATTGTCTTTAGTAGAGATGAACAAACCACTCTGAATTTCCTTTGCATTGCATTTGGCAAAATACAAAAAATTAGAGAATTTTATTGAACTTGGTGAAGTCAATGGGGAAGGAAAAAATTAGGTAGTTTGAGTGGATTACAATGTTTTTAAGGGTCTATGGGGACTAGGGAAGCATCTGCCAACTACAGTAATCCCTCGCTATATCGCGCTTCGCCTTTCGCGGCTTCACTCCATCGCGGATTTTATATGTAAGCATATTTAAATATATATCGCGGATTTTTCGCTGCTTCATGGGTTTCTGCGGACAATGGGTCTTTTAATTTCTGGTACATGCTTCCTCAGTTGGTTTGCCCAGTTGATTTCATACAAGGCAGATGGCTGAGAAGCTACCCAGCTTACATTTCTCTTTCTCTTGCGCTGACTTTCTCTGATCCTGACGTAGGGGGATTGAGCAGGGGGGCTGTTCGCACACCTAGACGATACGGACACTCGTCTAAAAATGCTGAAAGATTATCTTCACGTTGCTATCTTTTGTGCAGCTGCTTCCTGAAACGACATGCTGCACGGTGCTTCGCATACTTAAAAGCTCGAAGGGCACATATTGATTTTTGCTTGCTTGTTTTTCTCTGTCTCTCTCTCTCTTTCTGTGCTCTTGACGGAGGGGGTGTGAGCTGCCGCCTTCAACAGCTTTGTGCCACGGTGCTTCACATACTTAAAAGCCAAACAGCCCTATTGATTTTCCTCTGCCTTTATGACAGTCTCTGCTCCTGACTCCTTTGAAGAGGAAGATATGTTTGCATTCTTTTAATTGTGAGACGGAACTGTCATCTCTATCTTGTCATGGAGCACAGTTTAAACTTTTGAAAAAGAGACAAATGTTTGTTTGCAGTGTTTGAATAACGTTCCTGTCTCTCTACAACCTCCTGTGTTTCTGCGCAAATCTGTGACCCAAGCATGACAATATAAAAATAACCATATAAACATATGGTTTCTACTTCGCGGATTTTCTTATTTCGCGGGTGGCTCTGGAACGCAACCCCCACGATGGAGGAGGGATTACTGTATGCTTAACCAATTATTATCACAAAAAATGTGACCTGAGCTATGAGGTAGCAGTGCTACCCACTGCACCACTATGCCTCCCTGAAATAAAATTATACTCTGAGTCCACAATACTCTAAGTCCTTTATCTCTGTGCATCTACTGAGCTCCTATCACTAAGGTTAACACCCACAGAGCCTGTGATACATGGGATCAATGTTATATACATGGTGAAGTGCCCCTGTCACTACCTAATCTGCATGACATGCATAATCCAGCAGTGAAGACACAATCCACAATAAATCTATGAAGAGCAATTAAGTATTTTCAAAATATTCTTATTATGGTCAGCAAATGCACCCATTAAATGAAAATACTGCAAGTATTTTTTTAAACGAATGCAGGGTGCAAAATCATCATAAAGTAATGGCATCACCGAAATCCTAGGTGAGGGATGAGACAAAGAGCGGTTAAATAAAAACTCCTATGATGAAAAACAATTTTGGACGGCGTTTTCCCTTGCCCGGACACGGGTCACCGGGGGCCCCACTCTGGAGCCAGGCCTGGAGATGGGGCTCGATGGCGAGCGCCTGGTGGCCGGGCCTGCACCCATGGGGCTCGGCCGGGCACAGCCCAAAGAGGCAACGTGGGGTCCCCCTTCCCATGGGCTCACCACCTATGGGAGGGGGCCAAGGAGGTCGGGTACAGTGTGAGTTGGGTGGTGGCCGAAGGCGGGGGACCTTGGCGGTCCGATCCGCGGCTACAGAAGCTGGCTCTTGGGACGTGGAATGTCACCTCTCTGAAGGGGGAAGGAGCCTGAGCTAGTGCGCGAAGTTGAGAGGTTCCGGCTAGATATAGTCGGACTCACCTCGACGCACAGCTTGGACTCTGGAACCAATCTCCTTGAGAGGGGGCTGGACTCTGTACCACTCTGGAGTTGCCCCCGGTGAGAGGGCGCCGAGCGGGTGTGGGTATACTTATTGCCCCCCGACTTGGAGCCTGTACATTGGGGGTTTACCCCGGTGGACGAGAGGGTAGCCTCCTTCGCCTTCGGGTGGGGGGGATGGGTCCTAACTGTTGTTTGTGCGTATGCACCGAACAGCAGTTCAGAGTACCCACCCTTTTTGGAGTCCCTGGAGGGGGTGCTAGAGGGCATACCTTCTGGGGGACTCCCTCGTTCTGCTGGGAGACTTCAATGCTCACGTGGGCAATGACAGTGAGACCTGGAAGGGCGTGATTGGGAGGATTGGCCCCCCCGATCTGAACCCGAGCGGGTGTTTTGTTATTGGACTTCTGTGCTCGTCACGGATTGTCCATAACGAACACCATGTTCAAGCATAAGGGTGTTCATATGTGCACTTGGCACCCAGGACACCCTAGGCCTCAGTTCGATGATCGACTTTGTGGTCGTGTCGTCGGACCTTGCGGCCACATGTCTTGGACACTCGGGTGAAGAGAGGGGCGGAGCTGTCAACTGATCACCACCTGGTGGTGAGTTGGCTTCGATGGTGGGGGAGGATGCCGGTCAGGCGTGGTAGGCCCAAACGTGTTGTGAGGGTCTGCTGGGAACGTCTGGCAGAGCCCCCTGTCAGAAGTAGCTTCAACTCCCACCTCCGGCAGAACTTCGACCACTTCCCGAGGGAGGTGGGGGACATTGAGTCCGAATGGGCCATGTTCCGTGCCTCTATTGTTGAGGCAGCTGACCGGAGCTGTGGGCCGTAAGGTGGTTGGTGCCTGTCGTGGCGGCAATCCCCGAACCCGTTGGTGGACACCGGCGGTGAAGGATGCCGTTAAGCTGAAGAAGGAGTCCTACAGGACCCTTTTGTCCTGTGGGACCCTGGAGGCAGCTGATAGGTACCGGCAGGCCAAGCGAATGCGGCTTTGGTGGTTGCTGAGGCAAAAACTCGGGCATGGGAGGAGTTTGGGGAGGCCATGGAGAACGACTTTCGGACAGCTTCGAGGAGATTCTGGTCCACCATCCGGCGTCTCAGGAAGGGGAAGCAGTGCAGTGTCAACACTGTGTATGGTGGGGATGGTGCGCTGCTGACCTCGACTCGGGACATTGTGGGTCGGTGGGGGGAGTACTTCGAAGACCTCCTTAATCCCATTAACATGCCTTCCAATGAGGGAAGCAGAGCCTGGGGACTCAGAGGTGGGCTCCCCCATCTCTGAGACTGAGGCCACCGAGGTGGTCAAAAAACTCCTTGGTGGCAGGGCCCCCGGGGGGTGGATGAGATACGCCCGGAGTTCCTCAAGGCTCTGGATGTTGTAGGACTGTCTTGGTTGACACGTTTCTGCAACATCGCATGGACATCAGGGACAGTGCCTCTGGATTGGCAGACCGGGGTGGTAGTCCCCCTCTTTAAGAAGGGGGATCGGAGGGTGTGTTCCAACTACAGAGGGGATCACACTCCTCAGCCTCCCTGGAAAAAGTCTATTCAGGGGTCCTGGAGAGGAGGGTCCGTCGGATAGTCGAGCCTCGGATTCAGGAGGAACAGTGTGGTTTTTGTCCTGGTCGCGGAACAGTGGACCAGCTCTATACCCTTAGCAGGGTCCTGGAGGGGTGCATGGGAGTTTGCCCAACCAGTCTACATGTGTTTTGTGGACTTGGAAAAGGCATTCGACCGTGTCCCTCGGGGAATCCTGTGGGGGGTACTCTGAGAGTATGGGGGTACCGGCCCCCCTGATAAGGGGCTGTTCGGTCCCTGTACGATCGGGTGCCAGAGCTTGGTCCGCATTGCCTGGCAGTAAGTCGAACCCGTTTTCCAGTGAGAGTTGGACTCCGCCAGGGCTGCCCCTTTGTCACCGATTCTGTTCATAACTTTTATGGACAGAATTTCTAGGCGCAGCCAGGGCGTTGAGGTGGTCCGGTTTGGTGGGCTCAGGATTGGGTCACTGCTTTTTGCAGATGATGTTGTCCTGTTTGCTTCATCAGGCCGTGATCTTCAGCTCTCTCTGGATCGGTTCACAGCCGAGTGTGAAGCGGCTGGATGAGAATCAGCACCTCCAAATCCGAGACCATGGTCCTCAGCCGGAAAAGGGTGGAGTGCCCTCTCAGGGTTGGTAGCGAGATCCTGCCCCAAGTGGAGGAGTTCAAGTATCTCGGGGGTCTTGTTCACGAGTGAGGGAAGAATGGAGCGTGAGATCGACAGGAGGATCGGTGCGGCATCCGCAGTAATGCGGGCACTGCATCGGTCTGTCGTGGTGAAAAAGGAGCTGAGCCGCAAGGCGAAGCTCTCAATTTACCAGTCGATCTATGTTCCTACCCTCACCTATGGTCATGAGCTATGGGTCGTGACCGAAAGAACGAGATCGCGAATTACAAGCGGCTGAAATGAGTTTCCTCCGCAGGGTGTCTGGGCTTTCCCTTAAAGATAGGGTGAGAAGCTCAGTCATCCGGGAGGGGCTCAGAGTAGAGCTGCTGCTCCTCCGCATCGAGAGGAGTCAGATGAGGTGGCTCGGGCATTCTGATCAGGATGCCTCCTGGACGCCTCCCTGGTGAGGTGTTCCGGGCACGTCTAACTTGGAGGAGGCCCCGGGGAAGACCCAGGACACGTTGGAGGGGACTATGTCTCTCGACTGGCCTGGGAACGGCCTTGGGATTCTCCCGGAAGAGCTAGAAGAAGTGGCCGGGGAGAGGGAAGTCTGGGCATCTCTGCTCAAGCTGCTGCCCCCGCGACCCGACCTCGGATAAGCGGGAGACAATGGATGGATGGATGGATCCATTTTCCAACCCGCTGAATCTGAACACAGGGTCACGGGGATCTGCTGGAGCCAATCTCAGCTAACCACAGGACACAAGGCAGGAACCAATCCCGGGCAGGGTGCCAACCCACTGCAGACCGAAATATATATATGCCTGTCAATTTTTCATGATTGCGCAAACCAGATCAAACAGCACTGTGAAGTCTTAGGTGGATTATGATTACAGTATGCAAATCTGTTCTGTGCATGTGTGACACGTATCGGGCAGGTAGCAGAGATGAGTTGTGACAACACCATCCAACAAGGCTTCTACAGCTCTGTGATATCACACTGGCCCTTGTAAAGTATCATGGGGCACTAGGGAAAAAAAATCACTTAAGCTGGCCACACAGCAAATTTTCAGGGAAAAATTCAACTACAAGGTTACCGGCGAGTCCGGCAAATTTACTATGAAAAATCGCTTTGGCTAATTTAACCAATCTACATAAGTGTTCAGGACAAAAATTACATTTAATACAATACAGGGCTTTTACTGTTTAGAATGACGTTTTCTGAAAAATAAACAAGGATGGGAGGCAACTATTAAAACAGAGAATACTACATTTATTAGTTTCAATTTGTGATTATTTGTGTAAAAAACTAAAAAGAGAAATGAATGAAATATTCAATGGATTGTGGGATTTTCAATAAGCACTTCAGGTAATCAAAGATATTACTATGTTAGCTGGTTTAATTTAGAATCACATTGCCCGGGATTGGTTCCTGCCTTGCACCCTGTGTTGGCTGGGATTGGCTCCAGCAGACCCCCGTGACCCTGTGTTCGGATTCAGCGGGTTAGAAAATGGATGGATGGATGTTGGGTAATAGCCACAGTAGTTAAGTCAATTGCCTCACAGTTTTAGAATCTAGACACTGTGTGATGTCCTGTTGGCACTCAGGGTTTCCCTTCCATGTTCCAAATACATGCAGGTGAGACTGGTTGACTCTAAATGGTCCCAACATGAGTGAGAGTGGAAATGTGCATACATCTGCCTTGTGATGGGCTGGAAGGAATGACTCCTGTCTTTTGCTTCTGGAATAGTCTCTGGCTCCCCACAATCCTGAATAGGCTTGAGTAGCTTAGAAAACTGGTGGATACGTGGGGAGATCATACAATTTAGGGATTTCCTCTTAAGTAAGAAAAAAAAAAGAATATGGAATGTCCCATTATTGATTTCTTCTATGAAACACCAAAGTTTTTATTTTTCCATGTACTTTGTAATTCATGATTTTAGTAAGTCAATTTGAGTATAAAGTCCAATAAATAAAAATATAATTATTTTAAATATGATTGGTTAAATATGATCAAGAGTTCTATAGAAAAAAAACACACAGACACATAGAAAACGTACAATATTGCACTTATGGTTTCTCCTGACAAAATTTGAACTCTGTGGAGAGCTAATTGGTTCCCAAGTGACACAAGGCAGAGAAAGAAACTGGAATGGGCCGAATAAGATTAAAACCACCCATGGCTGGAAACGAAATTACATCTCTGTTTACGAATGTGAATAGGCAGGAGCCATTAGGAGTCAACTCATAATCCCAATTTAGTAGGGTAAAGATGATGTTGTCTTTTGAAAGGTGAGGCTTAGAAAGACAGATAGGAAGCCAGCCATAACACCTCACCCCTTTAGGTAGCAAGATCCAATCAGTGGCTGACAGAATAGTCCCTTATTGTTCCTCTAACAGGACTGGCAGCATCACAACTGTCTTGAAACCCCCCTTTAACTTGCCAGGAGTTTTGCATGGCTATGGAAGTGAGGCCATGATATGATTTAAAACTGTCTTACTAAGGAGAAGTAAAGTAAACAGCAGTAACATTAATTTATATAGCAAATTTCATTCAGAAATGCAGCTGAAAGTGCTTACAGATACCATAGACAATCTACAACTGATTTAAAAGTCTCTAATGGTTATGTTGATGAAAATCAAATGTTTTGTTTTAAAAATAAACATTATGCTCAAATGGCTAGAGAGGAGAGGCTTCCTCTGACATAGGTGCTGAATAAAATATACCTCTAGGGGTTCTGAGGCAAAAAAAACATGCAATCTTCCAGAAATATTTTTAATATTATAGAATGTTAAGATAAAACCATGAGAAAAGCTAGGGTGTGAAGGCTCACTGCTGACCAGAACGTGAGGTGGTTACTTGGAAAATAGCAACAATGGCAAATAGCTGGACAAGGACTCAAGCCCTCAAGACCAGTGTGGCATGTACAGGTTTGTTTTAAATTTTGTCTATTTGTACTTTCACAGGTTCCTTGTGTTTTGCCATCCTACTTATTGATCACATATTTTAAAATGTGTTGTCACATATACACATACGGAAGGTAAAACACCTACCATTCTTTGAAATGCATTCTCAATGGCACCAGAGACTAAGCTCTCATGCTGGATTTTCTTTTCTGTGAAAAAGCGGGTTGGAGGGGTGCTTGGAGAACCAGGAGCACCAGCAGCTCCCCGCAGGGAGGCAGCCCTCGTAAGTGTTCGTGAATTTGGGGTGTTGTCAGCATCTTCTCCGAGGCAGGTGGGAGGAAGCACAGCGGGTTTTTTAAAATATCCAAAATATCCTGAAGCTGTTCAACCTATATGATGATGTAAGAGTTTGGAGGCCACAACAGCTGCCCCCTGATCAGCATGTCCATCGAAAAGGGCCCAGTAATGAAAAGTAAGTCCATCTGAATCCTGCGGGTAGAAACAAAAACCATACAATGGGTTTCATTGCAAAGTTTCACAATGGACATGCAAATTATGGACAGTTATTTTTCTAATTCAGTGTATTCAGTATACAGAACTGTACATGATTTCTAAGTTACTTACATGTTTAACTGCATTTTAGGCTTTCTTTTTCTTTTTAATGAAAAATAAAGGATAAAATAATGAGGACACATGGTCTTGGAATCAACTTTGCTACACATAGAATAAGCACAATGTTTCACTTAAAAAAATCCTGAACGACAATCAAAAAATAGAAACAAGAAAGTCCAAATTAAGTCTGTAGTCTGGAAAAACAAATGTTGTTTAAAACAATTAGACATTTCAACAGGTATTTCTCAGTTTTCCACATGCATCCTACATACAACTGACTGATTGATTCACTAGTAATTCCTCAATGGCGAGTGTGGGTGTATGTGTGATTGTGTCCCACAATGAACAATCCACTCTATCTAGGGTCAGCTCCTGCTACGTGCCCAGTGCTGCCTGGGTAACCTCCCGCTTTACTGCAGTAGCCTTAGAGCCTCTGGGCCACCATGATGCCACACTGAGCAATTATCAAAAGGTTATATACATTACATACACACATACATACATACAGTATACATTCAGTTTTTTTAAAAGAAGATCTTCGCAATCTCAAGATTCAGAGACAGTTTCTATTAATGGGTCATGAGGCTGCTTAACAGATGCTCCTACTGATAAATGCATGAGTGTGTTTTTACATATTGTCTAATGTTGTAAGTCATTTGTATAGATTATCTATTGATACTGTTACGACTATTGCTAGTTTGTGGGAGGTGTACAAAGTAAAAATGTCATTGTGTTGTGTACACACAATAATAAATTTGAACTTAAGTCATGTGTTTACTTGAACCTAAAGTACCTCAAATGAATAAATAAATAGTGAAGTGATGAACATATCAAGCCATGTCCATATGGCAACAGAGAAGACTGCAATGAAAGCAAGCCTTTAGGGTCAATACCACATTATGAATACATTGCAGGTCAAAATCAAAAGTCCATGGCCAACTGATTGTGATGCTCCTCTCTGGGTATTCTACTGTGTAATGCAATATCATTAAGAAACGAGTGAATGTGTTATTTTCATTTTAATCACCTTTGTTTTTGGAGGAGCTACTTTATCAGCTTCACACATAAGTTGTGGTGATGTATACACTGATCTATATTAATATTTATCTCATATGCTGGACTTAAAAATATTTTTCAATCACCTTCTACAAAGTACATGGAGTAAGTAACATATAACAAGATACATTTTTGGGTGGCGTATTCCTTTATCTCATGTTTTGTTGAAGGAAGTACATAAGAGAGATCCTCATAAATGAGGATCAATAGGTGACCAAAACTGGCAAATGTTGTGAAAAACATACATCGAGACATTTGGGACTGAGGAGAGGACTTCTGACCAAAAAAATGATGGAAGAGGGTCTTCAAGATACAAAATCCTTTCCTGTAAGTCTTTGAAATGACTGGTTACAAAGCCCCTAATAGTTCAGGATTAAGTATTTAACAACATTTTAGTAAAAATACTTTGTTTTGCATTTTTTGAGCAAGTGACTGTATAAAAGACATATGGGTTTTGCAACACGAGTAATGTGAGATTGTTTTTTTTTTTCCCACGGACATTTTTCACAACATTTGCCGGTATCCCAGCATTGCTCACCATATCCAGTTTATGTGAATCTTTCTTATGTATTTCCCTCCAAGAAAATATGAGATAAAAATTTTTTCTTGGTTACCGTTAAAACGTACACTGTATAAGTAACGTGTAAAAAAAATCATTTTTGGGTGCAGTATTCCTTTTAAGGTTTTCTTAGTATAAACACACTTTGAATCACAATTCTCATTCTTCAGTGAGTATTTGCTGGAGAAGGGTGGAACAGATTTAAAATCAAGTCATTTGAAATTCCTGAATTAACTGGAGTAATTTTTCAATTTTTATATATAAAGTTAAAAATATGTGATATATCTTGATTATGAAAATACATATGACCTTTCACAATTTTGAAAAGCACTACATAATCAAAAACTATATGTAAAAAACACTACTAATACATTTACAATGTTTGCCATTTCCATATTATTGTTATATTAAAGATATTCTTTACAAAAACAGTATTATAATTAGTAGCTTTAGACAGAAGTTGCTAAACGTAACTATACATGAGAAATAAGGATCAGGAGGTCATTATATTAATACCATTACTATACCTGTTTTGCTTTTTACCCATCAAATATTATGACTTTTAAGCTTGCTAGCTACCAGCTATTAGATATTCTATAGCGTATTGAAAGTTTACCCTTAAAAATCACTTCTTGCTACCCTATGGCCCAAGATTTATGGAAAGGTAAAATTGTCAAATGAGGATTCAAATAAGGGGCATATTGTATGTATCAATAAAAACAAACTTTCAGTAAGAAACATGCCAGAATTATCATTAAAATAATTAAATGGGGCAACTTTATTTATTAATGTGTGGGCTATTTACTGGATATTTGAAACTGCTTTAATTGAATCAGTTAAGCCTTATAATATATGCAAAGAAATCATTTAAACAGATGCCACAGTGTATTATACCAATTTAATTTGAAGTTGAATTGTGGACTCTGCACTAATGGCTACATTTTTTATTTGTAGATAAGTCAGTAGCAGAAAAAAACATGAGATTGCCTTCATAGATGTTATGAGAATAAGTGGGCTATAAAAATGCTATACAATCTGCAATTTAAGATCACAGAGCTTTAAACCTGTATGGTGCTTTCAAAAGTCAACTAGTTAAAAGTTGAAAGATGTCATTTTGCTTGACTTTTCACTACATTCATAATGACTAACACAGTACAACACCCTAGTACAAAAGTTGTGGTGGCTCTGAGGCTAGGGATCTGCACTGGCAATCGGAAGGTTGCCCGGTTCGAATCCCCGTAAATGTTAAAAGAGACTCGGCTCTGTTGGGCCCTTGAGCAAAGCCCTTAACCCTGCAATTGCTATGTGCTTTGAATAGTGAGAAAAGCGCTATATAAATGCAAAGAATTATTATTATTATTAAAAGTCAACTAGGGAAATTTTGCTGCCATATTTAGGATAAAACAAAGGATACCCTTTAGTTAGGATTGAGAGAGTATTGTGTAAAAAAAACAAAAACGTTTTTGTTGGTTTGGTGTGATCTGCATGTTTCTGGGCATGCGAGTTGTGACATTTTGAGCAGCTGGCATTTTAAGATAGGACCCCATGTTATTATTTGGCATCTGAACTGCAAATACAGACTACATTAGACAAATAATTCTCCTGTAATCTTATAAAAAATGAATTCAATTTTGGTTACAAGCAGCATCAGTTTAGTGACTTTGATTTTCCTGTTGCCATTAGACTCTAGAATGATAATCTCAGCTTTAGTGTTTGGGCCAGAGTCTGTTTGACTGCTCTTTAAAACTGCTTAACATCTCAGAGCCAGTCCTGTTTATTACACTAAAATTGACATGCAGCATAAATAATTTTAAATATTGTGCTGCAGTTAGCATTGGTCAGTCATATCAGGGACAATTTAAAGCTGCTCACATTGTGCTTCGTCAATATAGAGTATTGATTTCCTTTTTATTTTAATATTAAAGAATGACAGATATATGTGAAATATTCTTAAGAAGCACACCTTAAATTAATGCTGTCATGTACATTTAACATACTTTTATATATTAAGCATATTAATATATACATTTGCAACAAAATTGTTCAGCACCTCACAATCTGCCTTTATGTTGACTTATAAAATTCTCTTAATTCAGTTTTAAAAATGGGGGGAAATAAATTGTATCCCAGAAAACACTGGAAGTATGTCGAAGTCAAATTACATTTAGGGATATCCTCAAAATGAATTTCAGAAATCTTAAATGTAGTTTACTTTGCAAAATATCTGAAACTCACTTCCAGATATCTCAAATGTTTTTTTTTTAACACTGTGACGTAGAAAGAACAATCTTTAGACATACAAAAGGGTTGTGGTATAACCTGGTTAATTGTTTTTGGGAACAAAAATAAGAGGTTGAGAGTGCTTTGCCTTCCTCAACATTGGTTCCAGACTGAACACTGACTTCCTGTGCTCTTTTTGGTGTTCAATTTTCAGCTCTTCCTAGAAGGGGTGGGGCTTCTTGAAGGAAGCAGAACTGGGTCACATCCCTTCTGCGGTTCGAGCCATGGAACAGCGAGGTGAAAGGAGAGATGAGAATAGCTGCAGTGCCCCCCCTCTCTGCTTGGGCTGTAACATTACCTTTTGTGTGGAGAACCCTGAAGATGTTTTCTAAGCAGCGTGTGTGACAACACTTTATGATATCTACAACAATTGCATAGCAAAATGCATTTCAAGACCTCTTAAATACATTTTGAGAAATCTCAAATTGACCTTGCATGCACTTTAAGAGAGCTGCAATGCAATGGACAGTTTAGCAATTAGCTAAAACAAATGGGCTTGATGGACTGAATAGTCTCTTGTCAATTTTCACATTTCTTATGTTCTTAATACAAGAAGGAAACTGTTCAATGCTTGAATACCAATTGTTCCACAATGCCATCCAAATAGGCATGACACAATGATGTTGCCTGTCATCTGAGTCGCAATTAATACTGTTGCTTTAACAATGTGGTATGCCACCATTACAAGGGTTGTAAAAGGGCTGTAACTGCTATTCAAACTGGCTCTGTATAGGCATCAATGTTTAGAACAACAGAAATTATAAAGGATTTAAAAAATACATTTCCAATAAAGTTAAAAAGTCCAAAAATAGGAAGAACTGAATCAGCTGATACCAAAACACATATTCACTACCATGATATTCTGTTGACTCATACTTTTAAAGGGTTAAAGATTCTGCAGGCACCTGCTGTTTCTATAAGGTAATGTCCCACTCAAATGCTACCTATCATTCCCAACACCATATTTATATCTTCTCTTCACACACTTATGTTTAGGACCATTATTTGAATCTCACGCTGTTATGTACAAGGGAAGTGTTTTTTCCATATGTGGCGAGATGCTTGCCGCAAAGGCATACATAAGTGAGGATTTAAAGATGGGTATCAGTTCAAAAGAAAAGCACAGATGGGTCAACAGTCAGTGCATAATTTAAATAAGGAAGAAGTATGAATGCAAAAGAAAAGACAAATCAGGGCCAGAAATCAAAAACAACAGCATGACAGAATGCTCCAACCTTAACAGTCAAGAGCTAAGCTCAGTTCACTAATTGCTTAAAATACAAAAGCCAGGTCAATAAATTGCTCAGCTTGTCAGGCAGCCAAAGGACACTGACAGTTTAGAAAAAAGCTAAAAGAAAAGACAGAGAGGAGTGAGTGAGCATCACAAGTAAAATTATTTTTTTCAATTCACCTGTTTTGGTTGAGTTTTAGTTTTGCCTGCTTTTTTTGCAGGCAGACACAAAGGAAATAGAATTTTTATTTTCACTTTCCCTCAGAAGAGTAGGAAAACGTGTGCAGTTTGTATTCATGCCTTATTTACGCTCACTACGTTGGGACTATATTATACCCTTGTGACTATGTATCTAGTGAAGAATGCTGTATATTACTCTATGACAACTGAGGAGTAATAAGGCTATATCTTTGTTTAGTGAATTCTGCACATTAAAATCACAAACATTGGTCATCCACATTCAGAGAAGGGTAATAAACAAAAAATTATGTTAATTTTATTTTTTCAATTTAGTCCCAGCTTTAAAGTAAATGTTAAATACTACACAACAACTTTAATTTTTGCCTGATGGTTACTTACAGAGTTTTCCTTCAGCTGTAAACCTTCACCATTAGGTAATGAAGACCTACGCTTCTAGTACAGAGTTTTTGTTCGGCGCGTTGAGGTGACACCTTGATTTCTTCTTTATTGTAACAACTTCACAGCATGCTTGGTCTTCATTGAGTGAGCTTTTCCCAGCATTGATAACCCTGCAAGAGACAAACGTATGGAACTAATTAGGGGATATACTTAAAATATTTCACATTTTCTAAAAATGGCACAGTCACAAAGTGCAGTAAATGTAAGTAAGCTGAGACAAACAAAGGTTTAGCAACATGCACTACATAAAGCCATGAATGAATTAGCAGGAACACAAGATGAAAAGCACAGACATAGCAGTGGAAGTTTCGACTTTTACAAAGGATAAGTAACTCTTTTAAGGAAAGATTCAAAATTAACAAGCATCAGAGACTGGAATTTCAGATCAGTTATATCTATTCCAATAAAAGTATACTTAACAGTGAAATTGATAAATTGATAAGCAGGTAAACATGAAAACAACAGTAAACAAAATGCTGTAATAACTACAGAAAAAAAAAATAATTTAACTAATATAAACAGTTACATAGTAAGCACCTTCTGCCACAAGCAGCCCAAACATATTGTTTTCTTCTTCACTGAATTTACTTTTTCTTTAATCTCTGTATACACTCTCTCTCTTTTACTATTAGTTTTTTACGTTAAACTCTATTCATATTAATATGCTTTTATCTGAAACAACAGTTATAGAATGGTATGATTTCAGATTTTTTTAAAATCCCATTTAACAGTGTTTTGTAATTGATAAAAATAAATTCTGATATTAAATAAAGAAACATTTCACCAAGAATTTTCAGTGTCCAAAGAATGGCCTTGAATCATTCATTCATCATTCACTTTTCTAACTGACTCTCATGAGTCTAAATTAGAGTGGAAGGTTGGAGATCATACTGGGTACAAATAACACAATGCAAAAACCAGTTCTAGATTAAATTTTAGCCCATCAGATAACATACATCCTAAAAATTTGCATGTTAGTATAACTAGTAGCTCTTAGATGACTCCTGTAAGTGCCAGGAAAGATTATCTGGCATCCCGTATGGGATGAGTAGGGGACCCTTATCTAGACAGGAGGACAAGATAAAAGCATTGCTAGAAGGCTCCTAGTTTTGTATGTTTTTTCCCCCCATCCACTAGATGGCAGCATTCCAGGATCTTTGTAAGCATGTGAAACCCAGCAAAGAATGATGTAAGTTGTAGTGCCGAGAGCCCTGGGTGCTATCGGGGTTGCTGCAATGATTCACAATCCCTACTTTTCAGGACTTCTGCCTGACCCAAAAGTGCTTTCATCGAGGTATGCCCTGGTACCAGAACTACTCCCGGGTCTGGCATAAAATGAAGTCATCAAGCCTCCTCCAAGAGAGTCAGAGTTGGGAGGAAGAAAGGCAACACTCATTGGAGGGAGGTGGACAAAGAAAAAAAGAAGGAAGGAAGGAAGAACCATTTGCAAAAGTAACTTGATAGCCACCATCCTAAATAGTGACTAGTCAATGACATTACACACCTCAACTTCCAGAAGTCATGAGGTAACAACTGGAGCAGTTTCCAACAACAAATAACACAAAACAGTGGTGCAATAAACAGAAAATCGCCAGTCCATTATTTTTTAACCTGTTTAGTCCTGAACAGGGTCATGGGAGGAGCTGGAGCATATTCCAGCTATTATAGGGTGCAAATCAGGAACAATCCCAAGACAGGGTGCCAGTCCATTACAGGGCGAACAAACACTAGTACACTAGGACCAATTTAGTACCACCAATCCACCTAAACTGCGTATCTTTGGACTGTGCAAGGAATCTGGAGCACTTGGGGAAACCAACACAGACACAGAGAGAACAAGCAAGCTCCATGCAGGGAGGTCCTGGGTCATGAACCCTGGTCACCTTACTATAAGGCAGCAGTGCTACCACTGCACCACTGTGGCACCCTCAAATAGAAAATACAGTAGAATTACTGTAATTTTAAACAATTGAAAAAAATATTACAAAAGGGCAAAAACATAGTAATTCAATACATGCGAATGTTCAAAAAAACTCTAAATCATAACACTAAACGGTTAATTACCTTTCAGTAATCTCTGTATTTTCCAATTGAAATGATATTACTTTTTTGGTAATACATAGAAAACCCTTTAGTAAAAGCAAATCTGAAGTACATCACTATAATATATCTAAGTAAATGATAAGATCACATCATCTAAAGAAGTTAAAAAAACTATGTGTTCTTCAATTGTACGTAACTAAAATATAGTCAAAACATTAAAATTCAAACAGCCAATACATGGCTAAGGGATACTCCAGCTGATGCAGCACAAGTGAAAGCTCTTTATGTGCTGCCAATGTATCTCAGAGCAAACACAAAAAATCCCACAAACTACATGTTGCTTCTGTTCTAAAATGGTACCTCTATGGTACTGTTCTTAACCTTATCCCTAGCCCCTTCTTTGATCCCACATATGATGCTTGACAAAATCTGTACAACAGTAACATGGCAGGAAAAGAAATGAACTGAAACAGGAGCACACCTGTCAGTTGGTACTCCAGTTTTGTGCCTACAGTAAATGTCTCTGTAAAAACACTCAGTGCTTTTCATTTTATAGAGCATAACAACATAAGAAACTTAACAAATGAGAGGAGACCATTCAGTCCACCAAGCTTGTTTATTTAGCTAACAGCTAAGCTGCCCCAATATCTCATCCAGAGATCTGTTCCAGATTCCCAAAACTCCTTGTGTAAATAAATATGTTCTGAATTCAGTATTAATACACTACTTCTTAATTTTCACTGGTGTCCTGAAGTTTGTGATTCACCATTAAATTGAAAGAAGTCTAAACAGGTTTAATTCTCTGAGTCTGTCAGAGTACAACATGTACACAAGTCCAAGGATGCACTTTTTTGCTCTCTTTTGCACAGCTTCAAGTGCTTTTATATCTTTTTTATAGAGTGGTGATCAGAACTGCAATCAGTACTCCACATGTGGTCTCACAGGTACATTATATCGTCTAAGCATAATGTCCACTGACTTACATTCAACAGTTCTTAAGACATAACATAACATTTTAATTGCCCCTTTAATTGCTTCTTAGATGATGAAAATGTTGTCTTAACATAAACCCCTAAATCCTTTTTGGAGATTGCTTCCACTTGGAGAATGTCACCCATCTTGTATTTATAACTGATGTTCCTGTTCCCTCATGTGTAGCATGTTGCACTTTTCTACATTAAACTGCATTTTCCAAGTGTTCTAGGCCTAAAGCTTGTCCACATCTTCCTATTGGAGATTCCTTGAATTTCAGTATCATCTGCAAATTTCACAAGTTTACTAACAATACGGAAATCAATGTCATTAATATAAATCAGAAAGAGTAACAAACCCAGAACAGACCCCCGAGGGACACCACTTATAACCTCACTTCACATGGAACATTTCCTCTTATTTGTAGTCTTTGTCTCCTGCTGGTTAACCAAGACCCAGTGTAAATAACCTCTAATTTGACTTCTAGTTTCAGAATTAATCTTCAGGAAGGAACTGTATCAACGGCATTTTGAATTTAGTTCATTTGGGAATGTTTGGGTTTTATAACTTTTTTTTTTTCCAACTGGACTGGATTTTACCTTAGCTTTGAGTCTTTTGTCATTTTCAGTCTGCTTTCTCGTGGCTTTGACTTTTTGCTTGTTTCTAACTATGATCTTGCCTACCTTGCTGTTGCCCATAGGGTTCGCCAACTTAACACATGTCTCCTGGTCAACCAAGCCATCTTCATGAGCTATTGATATGCCCTCTAATGTCAGAATTATCTTTTTGGAGTAATATGCCAGGGTTGGTACAATAATAATATTTTTGCAATTATCTTTCTGTACCGTGTATGTTTAATTTTGTAATTTCAAGTCTCTGTTGTTAGTACTTCATGTGTTTAGGTACTATAAAAGCAGGTTTTGGTAAAAATGAACTGATAAGAGACAAAATGTATTTCTTTAGATAAGTCTGCTTGTTGGAGTTCACATACTCAGAAGGCTGGAATAGCAACAGGTTGGCAAGAACAGTGAAGGGCAGGAGGCATTTCCACAGGATCAAAGGGCACTTGTCCCATGCAATACTGCCATCTTCTTCACCAAGACTGAATTTGTTTGCCAAATGTCATCACATGTGACATACTCATATTAAACAAGCAAATAAGAAAAAAAAATCTTTCATAAATAGGATCTCTCTGTATTGATCTTCAGCACTGTTCTTTGGTCATTGTCTTGAGTAACAAACTGAAAATATAAACAGGATGACATTGTCATGCTTCAAAATCAGAGTCTGTGAAGCTTTAGGATAAATGCTGTGAAATGGAGGCTGGCAAAAGAGTAAACCAATATAATAAAATGAATTCATGTCAGTCAAATACCAATAATTCACTTTGCTCTTTAAAGTGTACATCTACCTAAAACACACACATATGCTTTACACTAATTATGTATAATGTGTAGTTAAACAATATGACAAAATGACACGTAATGAAAATACAAACAAACAAATAAACGCAATACCTACCACATTTAAAATATTGACAAAGGTGCCTTTAGTAAGTGGCTACTTGTGTTTGTGTCACAGAAACTTCTTGGTGTATCTGACTGGCACATGTGACCGGCAGAACTGTCTTTGGTAAGCCACTTCTTGTGCATGTGCTGCATCAGCTTCTTCAGGGGTCTAACTGACCACCCACGGTAATTTGTGGAGCTCCCACATTCTTTCAGCATTTTGAAAAATAAAGCTTTCCACTTTTCTAGTGTTTCATTAATTGTTGTACCTGGTACATTTCTCTCACTGCCTTAGTTTTTGACTTCAGACATTTAGTGGAAACCTCAGTCTGCACCCATTTTGTCTAGCCCTACATTGATGTTTAAAACAAAAGAGGAAGGCACTCGTAAACCTTTGTTAAAATCTGTTTGTACCATTAATAGCAAGTTCTTTGGAACCTCACAGGTAACACCTAACCATTAGTTCCCAATAAAATCAGTTTACAACAACAAAAATTGAATGATTTAATGTACTAATAAACAAATAAAAAACATACCAATAAACCATTAATGTTTATTTTTTATTTCCTTATTGTATATTTAAATTACCTACTGAAGGGCACACTTACATACACACGGTTTCATATTTACTTGTTTCGGTCTATTTCAGATCCACCACTTAACATACATTTCTTTGGGAAAGGGGAGGAGGACTGGACTACCTGGAGAAAAAACCCATGCAGTCACCAGGAGAACAGGCAGACTGTACAGAGAGTGATAATGAAAATGTATGTGTGGGTAGCATTTGGACACAATATTTACTTCTGCTGCCTGACAGCTCCATGCTTCAGGTGAGTCACCACAGTGTGGAGTATGCACATTCTCACTGTGCTCATACAGATTTTCTCAACATTTGCCATCATCAGACACTTGGCAGAAGCAAATAAAAAGGCTAACAGACTATTAGGTGATACTGTGCACAGCAAAGCTTGCATAACTGAGTCTCAGCTCCTGAGTTTAATACATTGACCTGAAGGAAACCTCCATGATCATAACCACCACCTGCATGCATGTTTTGTTAATTTATTTTTTCGATGCGTGCAGATGTGTGGACTATAATATTTACAGATGCTACAGATTATCTCTTCAACCATGAATTGCACTAAATGAATTAGGAAATGCTTTTATGGAATACAGATTATATTGTGGTAGTCTCCATTTTTTAATACTGGGATAATTTATTAATGTACATCACAGAATGAAACCACCGTGTGTGCTGTCTTATTGCAGTAAAATATATAACTAGTAGCTGTAGATTTAGAATGTTTCACATTTGATAAAACGTTTAGCAAGCTGCTCTTGTCAATTACATAACCACACTATATTCATGGACGTTAAAATGACCTAGGACCCACTTTTCTTACCAAGACCACACAAATAGAGTATCTCTAAGAGCAGATAGGCAATGCCACCGTTCAAGCTCTAGATACTGTGAGTTGCATGTACAAAATGATGAACCACTGACTCCTTCTAAACAAGACAGTCAGATATTACATGCAGAATCATGTTAAGTATTAAAATGGCACCAGAAAAGTGATGTTAATATGTCACTAATATTTGTTCCTCTGTTTGTACCACTTTGAACAATTAAAAATATAATCAAGAGTATTTATTTTACTAGAATGGTTATGAAGATATTTACAATGGTAATATAATTAAGGGACATTACAACTCTGGTAAATTCAGTGACCATCTCAAGGATATATGTATAAATGGTGGAGTGCTTGAGGAGCTGGTTAAGAATAAGTATCCTAACAGTATCACAGAAAAGCACCATAATAGGGGACCTTTTGCTGTGTCTTCTCGTATACTACTTTTTTCTTGTGCTACTTCTAGGCACAATAAATACACCAGTATTAAATTAACACTGGCAATTTTACTCTGTGAGTGAACTGATTTAAATCTTATTTCAATCTCCCTTTTTTAAGCTTATTCTTTGCCATCATTTTTAACAGCAAAATAATATCAAATACATGCTCAACTACAGTATGTGAAAGTCAACCCCAACAGACAGACAGACACAGGAGACACAAGTGCAAGCACATAGGACTTTTATTTTTTTTCTCCCTTGTGGGAAAAATCTTCCCAGTCTCCCACAAGCATAACACAGTCCCAAAAGAACAGCACAACACACAATTCTTTTCTTCTATTTCTTTTTCTCTTCCTTCTCTTCTCCTCCACTCCTCCAGGTAAGCTTTGTCTCCCTCCTCCCAACTCTGGATCTTGAGAGGTGGTGACTGGCTCCCTTTATAGGGCACCTGGAAGGACTCCAGGTGCCCAACGAGCTTCTTCCAATCACACTTCTGGGTGTGGCGGAAGTGTGGCCAAATAAGGCCCTGGAAATGTTCATGTGCCCTCTGGTGGTGGCCATGGGCCCCAACAGGGTTGCGCTCCCATGCTCATGGCCCCTATGATTACCAAGGGGGCTGCCTTCTGTAGGCCCGGGAAGGAAACTATCCTCTGGCCGTCCGCTACAAGTATATTAATTGTTTACAGCAAAAAACCTGTGGAGTGCTCGCCTCAGAAGACATCACTGTAAGTCAGAGTGTAGACATGTGGTCTGTTGAAGAAAGTCATACAAGTAAGCAACACAACTTCTCATCCCTTTTTTACCACTTCAGATCAACAGGTACATACTGTAGTTCTACCAACATCTACATTCTAAGGAGTCATCAATCTCATATACCCACTCTATGGGCTCAAATTTAGTCAATGTTAGATTAAATATGAAAAAATAACAGTTACATATTATTATACATATTACCCCAAAAGAGGTAGAAATTTCACCATAGATAAATTCCACGTCCAAATTACAAAAGCACGCCACTGTAAGTGGTTGCTCTCTTCTGTTCTTTAGCTTGTTTGCCCATATCATACATGTGCATGTGAGTATCTACCTCTAAGCTCTTCTCAGGAATATGATACCACACTCGGCCAAGAGGGGAGCAGCCTCTATCTATCTTGTCTGTTTCTTCCTCCACAGTGCTGAGAAACTGCCCAGTGAGGGCAACTGACTCTGCCCCTTCTGGTCCTTAGGCTATAAAATGGTGACCGCCTTCACAAGTTGACCAGAGCTAAGGAACTCCAATATTTGAAAAAGCAGATTAGAGAGCCTGATTAAAGACAGCCTCGTACTTTATATGGTGACTATTTTTGTTTCCTTTTTATGCCATCATGCGTTTGTTTTTATGTTGATTTATTTAAAGTCAACAGGGAAAGCTGGGTTGGCATCCCAAAAATTATTCTTTTTGTAAGACTGTTATTCCCCTGGATGACCACACCAACTTACTCTCTGTAGAGATAGGAACATCTGATTGTTTTCTGAATGGCACTTCAACATCAATGTTTGCCCTAGAACTTCACTAATTCACAAGCTATATTTGACACCATTGCCAAAAAAATAAATACATAAAGGTTTCAAGTTGATGCTGACCGATATAAAAGACATCAAAATCGGATAAGTTATTAACAATAGTAATAGTAGTAATAATATTTTAATACATTCTTATTTCTCATTGCACCAGAAAATAATAACATGTTGCATGTTAGTCGGATATGTAAGTAATAATTTGGCTGTACTCTATAGCATAGAGTTGATTCCCAAAATGGGGGGCCTGACCCCCACCAGGGGTCGCCAAAGCCTCACAGTGGGTCGTGAGGACCACTCCATTTTAAGGGGTGCAAAATTTATTTATTTATATATCTGTTTATTTAATGTGTCTAGGCGTTTAATTAATGTTTGTGTAACAAACAACTAAATTTGTAGAAGTTTGTATTATTTCTTTATAAAAAAAAAAAATTGCGATATCAGCAATGACAAGGACGCTACAGTAATCCCTCGCTATATCGCGCTTTGACTTTCGCGGCTTCACTCTATCGCGGATTTTATATGTAAGCATATTTAAATATACAGTATATCGCGGATTTTTTGCTGGTTCGCGGATTTCTGCGGACAATGGGTCTTTTAATTTCTGGTACATGCTTCCTCAGTTGGTTTTGCCCAGTTGATTTCATACAAGAGACGCTATTGGCAGATGGCTGAGAAGCTACCCAACCAGAGCACGTATTACGTATTAAATAAAACTCCTCAAATATATTGTGAGCACGGGGGCTGTTCGCACCCCTAGAGGATATGGCCGCTCCTCAAAAAACGCTGAAAGATTTTCTTCATTGCTCCCTTCCGTGCAGCTGCTTTGTCAAGCGACATGCTTCCTGCACGGTGCTTTGCATACTTAAAAGCTCGAACAGCACGTATTGATTTTTGATTGTTTGCTTCTCTCTCTCTCACTCTCTCTGACATTCTCTGCTCCTGACGGAGGGGGTGTGAGCAGAGGGGCTGTTCTCACACTGGCCTAGAGGATACGGATGCTCCTCTAAAAAATGCTGAAAGACTACCTTCACATTGCTCCCTTCCTTGCAGCTGCTTTGTCAAACAGCCCTATTGATTTTTGATTGTTTGCTTTTTTCTCTCTCTCTCTCTGACATTCTCTGCTCCTGACGCGCACTCCTTTGAAGAGGAAGATATGTTTGCAATCTTTTAATTGTGAGACGGAACTGTCATCTCTGTCTTGTCATGGAGCACAGTTTAAACTTTTGAAAAAGAGACAAATGTTTGTTTGCAGTGTTTGAATAAAGTTCCTGTCTCTCTACAACCTCCTGTGTTTCTGTGCAAATCTGTGACCCAAGCATGACATTATAAAAATAACCATATAAACATATGGTTTCTACTTCGTGGATTTTCACCTTTCGCAGGGGGTTCTGGAATGCAACCCCTGCGATCGAGGAGGGATTACTGTATTTGCATAATACTATTAGTATTCACAGAACGGAGCTAGCACGCAAGCTAATCTAACCACAGAATTACGAGGTAAAACAGTTAAAGGGCTTTTTGAAAAATGGCCAAGCCTCAGGGAGAAGAGAGTATTGATTGTCTCAGAAGGAAAAAAAGGACTTATCAGGACAGTTATTTGGAGTTTGGTTTCATTGAGTCAATGGACAAAGCCAAAATTGAGTGTGTCATTTGCAGTGAGAAACTGGCGAATGAAAGTATGAAACCCTGCAAACTGAAGTGACACCAGACTACCTAACACAGACACAGTGGGTAAACCCAGGGAGTTTTTTCTCCGAAAAAAAGAACTGTGATAACTAACAGCCGCCAGAATATTAGGGACAGTTTTGCCAGGGCTGAAAGCAAGCAACTATTGTATCGTTTGAGTGCTCTCTCCTTATTGCACAAGCCAAAAAGCCACATAACATAGCAGAGACACGTATTAAACTGGCTTGCATTAAAATGGCAGAAATAATGTGTGCACCTCAGGTCGCTAGCAAATTCAAGACTGTACCACTGTCTAACAACACAGTGAAAAACAGAATTGACAGAATGGCTGGAAACGTTGAGAACACACTGATAGAAAATCTCAAAATGGGCCTGTTTTCCATCCAGCTCGATGAAACTACCACTGTGGGAGAGGAGGCAATACTGATTGTATATGTACAGTACATCGACAAAACCGAACTGAAACAAGACATTCTTATGTCTGTCAATCTAACAACCATCACAGGAGGAGAAGATATTTTCTGTGTTGTTGACACATATTTCACAAAATACAATCTTCCCTATAATAATTTAGTTGCATGCTGCACAGATGGAGCTGCCTCTATGATGGGAAAGAATAAAGGCTTCAACAGGCGTTTGAAAGAGAAAGCGGCCCACTGCCTGGTGTTTCACTGCATGATACACAGACAGGTTCTGGCCAGCAAACACCTCTGTGAGGAACTAAATGAAACCTTACAGACTGTTGTAAAAATTGTGACCTTTATTAAAGCTCGTCCAGTCAACAAACGAATCTTTGCACAGCTGTGTGAGGACGAGACCCACCAGACACTCCTCCTCCATACTGAGGTGCGCTGGTTGTCCCGGGGCAAAGTGCTAGAGCATTTCATTGAACTTCAAAATCCGATAAGAGACTTCCTGAACCTCCATAACCAGAAATTACTGGAGGAAATGACAGCCGAGTTTCTAATTAAGACATCATACCTGGCGGAGATATTCGGTCTCTATAATGAAACAAACAAATGCATGCAGGGCGCAGAGACCAGTATAATGGTATGCAAGGAACAGTGGATGCATTTTTGCGTAAAGTGGAGTACAGAAATAACAAACTGGTGAAAAGGGATCAACAGCCCTTCCCCTCTTTAAATAAACAAGCAGGGGGGAAATTACTCGATGCTTTGATCCACCAGTTCACCCACCACATGGAGCAGCTTCAGGAGGAGATGAAATCCCGGTTTTCAGACATAAATGAACACGTCGCAAAAGACACATGGGTGATGGGCCCATTTCTCGCGAAAGAGGAGGATGTGGAATATCTTCAGGCTGAGGACAAGCTCATGGATATTAAGTCGAATTCTCTCTTGAAGAAATTCTATGATGAATATGGATACATGCGGTTTTGGCTTGCGAAAGGACCTGGCATCGCTCCAAGACTTGTGCTTCACGCAACCACCAGGTTCACAACGACATACCTATTAGAGACTGTTTTCAGTGCTCTTGTCACCATCAAATCAAAGGCATGCAACAAGCTTGACGTGCACAGTGACTTTCGTTTGGCTGTCAACAAAATCACACCTGACATCCCATCACTGACCTAAGAGTTACAAGCCCAAAGCTCACATTAAATGTCATCCTGTTTGTAGCCTTGAAAGGGAACAAGTTCATGTGTCACAAGTTCATTTAAACATAGGAAAGACTGGCTGATATATTGCAGTATTCACAGGAAATAATCTGTTCAGAAAAGTAATACACACTGTTAAGCACATTATGCTCACTGTTTGGCTTCAATTTACATGTAGCCTATTATTTTTGTTCTGTACTGTTACTGTTATGTATTGAATATAAAAGATCAAAACAATTCAAAAGTGCTAGGGCTATTTTATTTTTTCTTAGTAATAGTGTTTGTCCAGGATGGGAGAAGGTGGGGGTCGTCAAAATATTCACTGGTAAAATAGGGGTCCCTTGGGAAAAACGTTGGGAACCACTGCTCTATACACATGACAATACTACAATAGTAGCAGTAGTACTACGTAGTATCTACAATAGCTATCAGATCAGCTTAGTTCATAGAGATGAAAAAAGCTCACAGAATTTCGTAGTGTGTGAATCAAAGCACAATAGCTTGCTGTCAGTTATATAATGTACCATTTGGGGAGGGCTGTGTGTTAAAGCTGGCACTTCAAAGTTCACTTAGTCTGACATGCAGATGGATATGTTTTTAATTGCACACAGCTGAGTATTTTGAATTGATTTGTAAGTAGTTTAAAAACCAGTTGACTGGTGTAAAATATGTATGACAATATTTAAAATTGTTTCATTTTTTCATTTAATCGCTCTTTTCGACTATTTGAGTTTTAGTGGAAGCAGTAGATATAATTTGTTGAAAGGATATACTGCATGTTTTTTAATGTGACAATAACATTTGTCACAAAAACCAGAGACAGGAGACATGAAACGCTTGGGGCAGCCACCCGTATAATGTTCCCTGGCTGCAAAAATGGTAAATTAATAGCACTGATGTGCACAGATTGGAGTCCAAAACAGAACTGATCAGGTTAGTTGAATATGGCGGCTTTAAAAGCCAGAAAAGGAAGTGAAGTCATCAAGAGTGGAAGCGGAAGGGTCGTCTTCCATAGACTTGGACCCGGACATGACGTCATCAAACAGGCCGGGACCAGAAGTCTCTTCGTTCATGAGTTCTTCACCGGCAGTGACATCATTCCAGGGTCCGGAACTAGAAGTGACATCATTCTGTCCAGAGTCGGAAGTGGAGTCATCAAGGTCAGAGCCGGAAAGTGATGTCATCAGGGCCAGGGGGAATTTCCTGCAAACGGTTGGCAGGAAAGTGAGAGAATAGGTCAGCGCACTCTGCCACCCCCTGGTCTGGTGTGGAATTACTCTCATTTAGACCCTTTAGCTGCCTCCCATGCACATGTTTGTGACACAGTACACGAAAAGCCTAATTTAAGTCAAAGTAACTTTAGCACTTGAGTAGTTATTTTTACTTTTACTACGTACATTTTTTAATAAGTATGCTTTCTTTGACTTGAACATCATTTGTACTTGAACACTAGTTTGAACCACTATATGCCACTCAGAAACAATTCTCAATTGAGTTAATGTAAGTCAGATGATGAGGTGCGTGTTTAACAGATTCAATAACAGATTATTATTTATTTCAGAATTTTTTGCATTTGTATATGAATAACTTTCTCCACTAGTTAATGTTTTACCGAGCTAAGAGATTGTTAGTTATTAGGATGCTGCTATTTATTTAATAATTTATTGCTTCTCTATTTGAATAACTTTCACCACTAGTTAATGTTTTAGAGGGCTAAGAGATGGTTATTTGTTGGGGGAGCTGCTATTTATTTCCACACTAGATGATGTTTTCTAATTTTTCGTATCTTATACATGCTGGTGGTTCAGATACAGCCTGTGGTATAAAGATCAGCATTGCTTTCTCATTACGCTGGGTTTTGTTTTCCTACCATGCAACTATAGAACTGGATTAAATTAGTACACAAATGGATGGCTGTCTGGGATGCATCCAGAAACCCCTGCTTTATCAGTCCAGAATGAGCTGTTGTACATCTAACCACAAAATTTGAAAGTTTGCCTTTTT
This sequence comes from Erpetoichthys calabaricus, assembly GCF_900747795.2. NCBI lineage: Eukaryota > Metazoa > Chordata > Cladistia > Polypteriformes > Polypteridae > Erpetoichthys > Erpetoichthys calabaricus. Next base: position 191,719,928 of record NC_041394.2, on the reverse strand, counting down.
GGAAAAAAAATTAAAGATGACAATCTGTAAGTAAAGGTGTACTGACTTGGTAACAAAACAGATAATAAATACCAATGCATATTCGTAATTATCAAAGGGAAAAGTGTCAAACATTTTATTCTTCTTTAATTGATATTTTAGTTAAAGGCACATAATAATAAGCAACGTGTTTAATTATGAGCAATTTCTTTTTCTCTTTACTGGGCAGAATTTGACAAAATAAGTATTTGCTGGTCATTCTTTGGCTGCAAAGAAAAGTGAGGTTCAGACAAATAGCACAATCTTTAAATAAACTAAGATCCCTGAATGTGTGGTCACTAAAATACTCTTCTTCTTGACTTACAGATCTAGTCAATTGGATACCGAAACTGTGAGTGATAAAATAAGAGAGGGCTTCATTGAAATGCAGGAAAGGCAACACTGGGGATCCAGAGAATTGAACTGATATACTTCTGTCTGTGGAATTTTAAAATGTTTTTAAAAACAGTTGACAGTGGCAAAACACTGAAAAAGATTATACAAACGTGTAAAATAAAAATGTGAACAATACAAGAAGGATCAAAATGTAAGAAAAATCAGAAGCATTTTGAAAATGGATAATTTCACAAAATGTCTTGCTACAAAAAAAAAAATCAAAGCATTATGTCAGAAACTTTTTAACACCAAGGGTGGTAGCATAACATATTGCTCTGCACAGTGAGCTACAGATTGGAATTCTCAAAAATCAGCTGCATGCTGATTTTGAAGGAAAAAGCAAATCAGAGGCAAGCATTGTGTGCACCAAGTGCCCGCTTTTGTTCCAAACTGCTCTTATTACTTTCTTTAAAGTGGAAAAGACTTTAAATTTGTTTCAAATGACTTACATGGTCAAAAGAGTGCAAGTGCTTTTTTTTTCTTTGCCACTGTCAATTTCAGGAGCCATGCTGCGTGATGCAAAACAAGAGACTTTGTCATTTGCAACACATACCGTCCATTAGAGGATGAAATGATTCAAATCTCAAATTAATGAAGGCAGAAAATGACTGTCTGCACCAGAAGCCTTGGATGTCTTGCATCATTTACTTTCAGCACACACAATGCAGCGTGAAACAAGCTTTTAGAAATGCTTGGGAATCTAAATCCTCACATACGGTGGTAGTTTAACAGCACAGTCCTCTGTGTGAGAAATTACACCATGGGCCCGATATCCTTGAGTGTGTCAGTCAGGTGAATAAGCTAACGTGCTTGAAAGAAAATCTGAACGATGACTAACCTCAGGCATTCACAATGCTGCACTTAATTTAAAACTATATACAGTGTTGTGAAAAAGTATATGCACCCTTTCTGCTCTCTATTTTCAGGTTTTCAACCAAAATCTAATATTAGGTAAAGGGCACTTGACTGAACAAACAACACCTCTTAAAACTTATTTCATGTATCCAATTAGCAAAAATATCCAGTAGTAACTGGTACTGTTTGTGAAAATGTTTGTTCTTTGTAAAATCAATCAAGTCAAAAACATAATTAGAGTAGACTGATTTACTTTAGTTATCAAGTTAGGTGATTACAGTCAACCCTGCTCAATGTAAACCTCGCTTATTTTTAACATTACTGAAAACCAAGTCAAATTTTTAGTACAAAGAATCAACAATCACACAATGTCACACCAGAGGAAATTCTTGAAAAGATAAAAGAGTTGTTGATATCTATTAACTGTAAAGGGCTAAAACCCATTTCTACTGCTCTAGGACTCTACCAAACGATGGTGAATTAATGAATCTAATCTGACCTGACAATCCTACTTCACAGACATATGGTAAATCATTCGGGAAGACACAAAATAGCCTCTAAAACATCCAGAAAACTGCAGGCTTCTCTTGTCTCAGCAAAAGGTCAGTATTCATGACTATACAATCGGAAAGATACTGGGTAAAATTGGACTTCATTAGAAAGCAGCAAGATGGAAACTAGTGCTAACCAAGAAGAACATAAATGCTCACCTCTCCTCTATCAGGGAGCACCTGTATTATCCCCAAGCCATTACAGAGAGTTTTCCATGAAAAAAATGAGATAAACATGAAATTTTGTGGACAACATGGGTCTCATTATGTCCGGAGCAAAGCAAACACAGTATTCTGCAGTAAGAACATCATACCACCGTCCTTTTTTTTTTTAATACAATTTGCTCCCAAAAACATGCATTACAAGAGAAGTGTTACTAACAATCAACCGCACATTGTTAGTGAAAAAAGGGAAAAAATAAATCAGTCTAATTAGAATTACAATCAATTCCATATATGCCACTGAAAGAGTTAAAATTTGTTAGTCTTCAACTATACTAAAAATGCACACTTACCCAAAAGAAAAAGACAATTAGTAACATAAAAAAAGTTATAAAAACACGTTATACATCTTCATATTGATTAAAATAATCGGAGTTCAGTAAAACCTTGGCAGGGGTCCAACAGACTTGTTCTACAAAAAGACTGAACACGTGGCAAAATCTAAAGAAGCTCTGCATTGTACTATAAAAAGAAATTTGATTGTTTTCTGCTTTTAGATAATACTAGTCATTTAGCCCGTTACAATAACGGGTGCTTGAACAGTAGTGCATAAACATTAGTAGGAACAGTCTATATTAAATGGCAAGGGACTTTGACCTCATTCTTTTTGTTGGTCGTATTTTTCTTTCTTTCAGCCTTTCTTTTGTTGATGTTTACTTGCTGAGCTGACGTTCTTCGTGGGCTGCCGCCGTGTATTGTGTGTCTTTAATTTTCTGTGACAGTAATACTGTCTTGTACAGCTCTATTCAATAAGGGCGCGCACAAAAAGGCGAGCTTCAAAAGGGCGACCTCAATTGAGCGCGGCGAATAAAGGCGTTCGTAGATAATTTAGTTCAAATGGCTCTGGAATATGTGAAGAGCAACAAAGGTGCAGATCTTTATTTATGCGCGCCTTTATTCGCTGCGCCCAATTGAGATCGCCCTTTTGAAGCTCGCCTTTTTGTGTGCGCCCTTATTGAAGGATACCGTCTTGTACGTCCGCTGGCTTGTACGTCCGTAATATACCTTTAATTTTCTCTGGCGGTAATACAGGCATGCGCATCGGTAATATGCCTTTAATCTCCTCTGACAGTAATACTGGCTTGTATGTGGCTGTAATATGCGTCACTGTATTGTGTACCTTTAATTTCCCCTCACAGTAATACTGGTTTGTATTTCCGTAAAACGCCTCTAACTTTCTCTGACAGTAATATCGCGCATCACACCGTGCCCCGCGCATGCGCACTTCACCAGAAGACACCCACACACGGACACCTATACGCACATAGGGATTTTATATATATAGATAACATACAACATTCCCATTATGGAAGATGTATTAGGATTCTTTCAATAGGAAAAGATCAGTTGAAGGGCTAACAATGTAGCATAAGATATCACGATTAGGTTATCACTAGATGGCCTAGTCTCATCCAATGAAAATCTAAAAATTGTTGAAGAGGAAGTGGGATGACTAAAAATGTTATGTTTTCAAAGAAATAAGAAACAATCTTTGCTCAAAAAGATTCAAATATGGGATGGAAGTGCTTTGCTGCCTCAGGACCTGTATAATATGCCATAATTGAAGGAACCATGAATTGAGCTCTGTATCAGAAAATTGTTATGGAGAATTTCCTGCACTTCATCTGTGACCTGAACTAGATGTACAGTTGGGTCATGCAACAAGAAAATGATCCAAAATATTTAAAATGAAGTACAATTAAAGTTCAGACCTAAAACCAATGGAGGTATTGAAGTAACAACTGAGAGGAGTAGTTCATATTCAAAAATCTATCAATATTTCTGAAATAAAGCAGATCTGCAAGAAAGAGTGGACAAAATTGAAGACCAATATTGAATGATAGAAACTGTTGTATTAAAAGTCATTACTGCACATAAAAGAAAATCTCTATTGTGGCTGAGATAAAATAGAGATCTGTGGCAGTGCAAGGTTTTAGACAGGTGTGTGGCAGTGTGGTGGAGCAGCCCCGAGATGTTGATGAAGGATTTGGCAAGCCTGCATTCACATGCTAATGTCCGAGTTCAGCCAATTTCCACTTTAGCGCTCTGGAGTGCATAATTAGTCACCTGGACCCATATCGGCTTAAAAAGAGCCTGAGCAGGATAGTGGGAGGACAGACGGAAATTAAACCAAACAGCAGGATCCTGAGTGCAAGCCAGCATCGGGGAGAAGAAGGCAGAGCAGTTGGAGTCTCTGCAAGAAAGTGAAGGAAATGGCTCTCTGAAACCTTTAGGAGTGGGGACATTGGTGAAGCCTCCTAGGGATCCTGTAGATGCCACTGAAACATAAAGGAATACAGAGGGCTGGTTCTGTGCATCCTGGGAGACACCAGAGGGGGCAGACAGGATGAAAGCTGAAAAGGGGCAAATGTAGCTGTTGGTGTCTCCAACAGCTAAGAAGATCCAATGGGGTGAGCTGGGAAGACGGAAGAGATAAAGGCATGTTGGGCTGACTGAAGATCGTAATCCAGTGTCCAGATGGTTTTACCTTTGTATGTTAATTTTTTTTATTGTTGGTTTTTATCCTCCAAAAGAGCACTGATTTTATGGAATATTTAATGACCCTATTTATGTGAAGCACTACACTTTTGTACTTTGAGGTTAGAAATATAACAAAAGCACTGAGTAATTTGTTATACCATCTCTTGCTTTTTAGTGTTCCCATTGCCAAGCTCATCCATGGACAAGGCTATCAACAGTCACTGATTTAAGAGGGACATGGAAGCTGCAGCCAACATGGGCCATCACAATGGCTCCTCAACAGTTCTTATGACAAAAACGCCACTGAATGCTGCTTATAATATCTACTGTAACATACGTAATGGATACCTCTCTATGTGCAGTAGTACTTACCGCATTACTGCACTTGACTCTAAGACACAAAAACACATCTCCTCACCTAACCTACTCACATTATTATGGCAAGCCTCAGGATCTGCCACGTAAGACAAAGATTTACCAATATAATCTATACTAATTAATAAAAGGCAAAGCCCTCACTGACTGACTGACTGACTGACTGACTGACTGACTCACTCATCACTAATTCTCCAACTTCCCATGTCGGTGGAAGGCTGAAATTTGGCAGGCTCATTCCTTACAGCTTACTTACAAAAGTTAGGCAGGTTTCATTTAGAAATTCTACGTGTAATGGTCATAACTGGAACCTGTTTTTTGTCCATATACTCTAATGGAGGAGGCGGAGTCACGTATCGTGTCATCACGCCTCCTACGTAATCACTTAAACTAAAAACAAGGAAGAGATTTACAGCACGAGTCAAATGCGGGAACGAAGGTAAATGACGTTAATTTTTGAGTGTCTTTTAATACTGTGTAAGCATACATATTAACACATGTGCAATTAAACGTGAGCATTTACGGGGTGATTTCTCAGGCTTAAAAGCTCGCCTTTTATTAAAAAGGTAAATGCTAACTGTTTTCATTCTGAAGGGCACAAACCACGTTGGATTTTGTAATGATAGTTGATTAGTAAGGTCTATTAAGGGATACTTACAGAATGATTAGTAATGCCTGTGAATGCCGATGCAAGTAGGAGAATGGGCGTGAACTAAAGAACAATTAGTAACTTGTACAGTAAATGTCTCTAAAGTCTGTCTATTAAAAAGTTGTTATATCTTTCAATCCTGTGTATTGATTAAACTACGAACCTAACAAGATCACTACATGGTGTCAGAAGTGGCGGATTGGAAGAGGAATCTGAAGAAGAGGTTCAGCTTTTGAACGAGTCGCGTGTCTGTGAGTAACCCGAAAACGTGATCAGAAAGCGCTAAGACGTTCTAGCAAAAGAGAAAAAAAAAATATGCTAGGATTACAGCCCCCACCAAATCTCCAGTTAAAGGGAAATGTAGCTGAAAATTGGAAAAGATTTAAACAGAAATTCGAGTTGTATCTTGCTGCGATTGAAGCAGATAGGAAAAGTGAAAAAATGAAAGCGTCTATGTTTCTACATGTAATTGGTGAAGAGGTGCTAGAGGTGTATAACAATTTTCAGTTTGAAGAAGATGGAGACAATATGAAATTGAACAAAATAGTTGAAAAATTCGAAACGTATTGCAACCCAAAGCGCAATGTGACGTTTGAGCGGCACAAGTTTTTTTACATGTTTCCAGAAAAGCGGAGAAACAATAGAGCAGTATGTGACGGAATTGCGTAATAGGAGCTGTTCTAAGAAGAAACCATCAAGACATCAAAGGACCAATAACCTCTAATCAGAACACTAACACCAGCAAAACAAATATTAACGAGAAAACAAGTATAAATCAGGAAAGAACGTCTCAACTGCAAACACAATTAACCAGAATATCAAAATGTCAAGTAAAACCACCAGAACAACTCATTGAGACATGTTGAGGATTAAAGGAACATTTTCAATTAAGAAATGCTGAATTCCTTTAACAGTTGTGCTTTTTATACATAGTTTGAATGCTGGATGTATGCCTGAAATGTTCTGGATAGTTCAGTTGTTTGAAGTGATAAAGAATTAAACGTGTGCATTTACGGAGTGATTTCTCAGGCTTAAAAGCTCGCTTTTTATTAAAAAGGTAAATGCAAACTGTTTTCATTCTGAAGGGCACAAACCACGTTAGATTTCAGCCGTTAAACGCGCAAAAATGTCAGTACACCAGATAAATAAAGCGCAACATATTGTCAGTTGTATTGTATGCTTACAATACATATAGAAATGTGTTCATCGTTAACTAATAGTATCGGATGGTGTTTTTCGACTCGCACCTTGATTTAAACGATTGCATGTCTTGGTGGGTTTGCGTAGGTTATTGTCAATATCTTTACACCTCTTTTTAAGACTTATTGACTGAAACGGGCTTTCATGAAAAAACTTAGGGCTTTGCTACAAGATACACCCTCCACAAGTTAAGGAAGTAAAAATAAAGGTATATATTTCTGTTTTATTTAAACCTTTTAAGTTCGTATGCATAGCCCCATTTGACTGTTTTAGGGTTTTTTTTTTTTTCTTCAGTAATATTTAATCTCCTTAAAGAAAAACAACATATGCATTTTACTTTTTTTGTATCTCTTTAGTAATATTTTAGTGTAAAAGGATAACGAGTATTTAAACCTTTTATGTTACTTTATAAAGTTATTTTACACAATGTTGAAAAATGAATAAGAAATCTACATATTTTGGCAGCTGCTGCTTTAATTTTCAATGAAATGAAAAAAGCTCTCCAAGAGAAAACGTCAATGAAGAAGAAACAGTTTGCACTATCTAAAAAGGAGAAACACTCATTTATAAAGATTTGCTGCAGATGACTTAACTGAAAAGAAATTAATAGTTCCTATGTGTATAATACATATTTATCTATTTTACTTATGCCTTTATTCCAGCAACTTGCAACATCTGAGGTACAATTTGTTACATTACTTTTGTTTTTTGCAGCACAGGCAGGTGAAGTGACTTCCTCAGGGTCACACAGTGGTGTCAGTACCAGGATTTGAACTGACAAGCTCCGGGTTTGCTGAAATATTACTGAAGAATGAAAAAAAACGAAAACGGGCAAATGGGGCTATGCATACAAATGTCCATCCATCCATTATCCAACCTGCTATATCCTAAATACATGAGCCAATCCCTGCCAACACAGGGCACAAGGCAGGAAACAAACCCTGGGCAAGGTGCCAGCCCACCGCAGGGCGCACACACCCACACACAGCCACACACCAGGGACAATTTAGAATCGCCAATGCACCTAACCTGCATGGTCTTTGGACTGTGGGAGGAAACCGGAGTACCCGGAGGAAACCCAGACAGACACGGGGAGAACATTCAAACTCCATGCAGGGAAGCGAACCCAGGTCTCCTAACTGGCACTTTTCACTGCACCACCATACTGCCCGCATACAAACTTAAAAGGTTTAAATAAAACAGAAATATATACCTTTATTTTTACTTCCTTAACTTGTGGAGGGTGTATCCTGTAGCAAAGCCCTAAGTTTTTCATGAAAGCCCCTTTCAGTCAATAAGCCTTAAAAACAGGTGTAAAGCTAAACTTGCAGCACCGCTATTCAATTACACTTGCCTAACGCCTCTCCTAAGGGGACATACTGTGGGATCTGGGCATCCGTCAAAGCACCAATCACAGGCCCGATTAGAAAGCGGGAAGCTGTGATTTGTCGTCTCCCTCCCATGTAACAATCACAGCCCGTGTTACAACGCACTGTGTATGTATGTATATATGTATATGTGTGTGTTTATGTATGTGTGTATATGTATGTGTATATATATATATATGTTGATATGTGTATATATATATGTATATATATGTGGATCTGTATATGTATATATAGATAGATAGATAGATAGATAGATAGATAGATAGATAGATAGATAGATAGATAGATAGATAGATAGATAGATAGATAGATAGATAGATAGATACTTTATTAATCCCAATGGGAAATTCACAATATATGTATATGTAGATATGTGTATATGTAGATATGTATATGTATATATATGTTTACATAACCTCTTTAACACACTACTTCTCCGCTGTGAAGCGCGGGTATTTTGCTAGTCTATACTAATAAAAGGCAACGCCCTCACTGACTCACTCACTGACTGACTGACTGACTCACTCATCACTAATTGTCCAACTTCCCGTGTAGGTGGAAGACTGAAATTTGGCAGGCTCATTCCTTACAGCTTACTTACAAAAGTTAGGCAGGTTTCATTTTGAAATTCTATGCGCGACGGTCATAACTGGAACCTCTTTTTTGTCCATATACTGTAATAGACTGCAGCTCAATGGCCGTGGGAGGCGGAGTTGCGTATCGCGTCATCACACCTCCCACGTAATCACGTGAACTGACTTTGAGCGCAGTACATAGAAAACAAGGAACAGCCCCAAAGAGCACCAAAGAAAACATTCATTGCACAATTGAGAAGGCAGCGAAACAATAAGAAGCGAGCAAGTGACGCATACAAGCATATTCATGTGCAGCTACTGCAGAAACAAAGCACGGTGTAAACCTTAAGTTTAAATTAAGTTTATAGAAACGCTCCCGCTGCCGTTTGCAATACCATATTCGCGACATACAAGTTTAATGAGAAGACACGAGGTATAAATGAGACTTTGGATCACTTTGTAATGGAGTTAAAATTGCTGTAGCAAGAAACTTTTAAGTGCCAATAACTATAACAATCGTAATAAACGAACAATAAAACAATACAGAACCACTAAGCAAGGAGAAAGGACGCCATTATATGGCGTTCGTTTATAAAACAGCGGAGAGCTGTGTTAAGGCAGCTTCACAAAAAAAAAACAGATCCTTAACAAATTGTTATGGTATATTTTCCCTCAATTTAAAAAAGGTTTTCTTTTCTTCTTAATAAAAATTTAAAAGCAGTACAGTAATCCCTCGCTACTTCGCGGTTCACTTTTCGCGGATTCACGACTTCGCGAGTTTTTAAATACAAGTGATTGCCCGCCTATCGCGGAAGTTATGTTCCAGACCCATCAGCAACAGGAGAAAATCTGCGCTATAGAAAGACCATATAAATAAACATTTTTATAGTTTAAGCCTTAAAATACCCATCCCACATGCTTTAAACACATGTAAACTTATAAAACACACTTTGTTAATACATATGATATGTGGATGTCGGACTAAGGATATGAGTAACATCTCACTATTATAAAACATTTTAACTTCACGCAAGACAAGACAGTGAGACAGGAAAATTGGTGATGTACAGGCTTAAAATTATTGACACGCAGAGCGACAAGCAGCACAAAGCCAGCACAAAGTCCACTTCTCCTTAGCGTTCATTCAGCTCCCCACCCCCTTGACAATGCGAAGTGGCAGGAGCGTACTGCGCTTCCGGGGAGGGGGGGTTTGAGCGAAGGTGCGTTCAGCTCTCACACACCCCACACACACACTCCTCCTTCCGAACGCGCAGAGCGACAAGCAGGCATTTTGGCAGAAGCAGCACAAAGTCCATTTCTGCTCAGCGTGAGTTCAGCTGCCCCCCTTCACAAAGCGAGTGCAGACACATTGAAGTCTGATCGCTGCGTGCAGTGTGCAGTGTTGGTCTGAGGTGTTTAAGAAAGTAGAAAGTGTTTAAGAGCATAGGAAGTGTTTATAAGAGCGTGGGAAAGGTTAACAAGAGAGTGAGAAAGGTTTATAAGAGTGTGCGGAAGGGTTTATAAAGCCTTAAATATGTATAAATAATAAAATAAATATAGGTCGCTACTTCGCGGATTTTCACCTATCGCGGGGGGCTCTGGAACGTAACCCCCATGATAGGTGAGGGATTACTGTACTTCGCCGCTGCGAAGCGCGGGGATTTGGCTATATATATTTATATATAATACTGTATATATATATATATATATATATGTAGATATGTATATAATATATATATGTAAATGTATGTATATATGTATGTCTATATATATATGTAGATATGTATATATATGTGTATATATATGTAGATATGTATATATATGTGTATATATATGTAGAATATGTATATATATATGTTGTGTATGTATGTATGTATGTATTGTATATGTATATTATATATGTATATGTGGTGTGTGTATGTATGTGTGTATATGTATGTATATATATATGTTGATTTGTGTATATACTGTATATATATGTATATATATGTGGATGTGTATATGTATATATATATATATATATATGTATATATGTATATATATGTATATGTAGATATGTGTATATGTAGATATGTATATATATATATGTATATATATGTTTACATAACCTCTTTAACACACTACTTCTCTGCTGCGAAGCGCGGGTATTTTGCTAGTATATAATAAATATAATAACTCTTACCTGAAAATGCAGATTGAAAATGTGATGAACTGTAATAATGATTAGTACATTTTTCCAGCTCTTTTGCTGTTATATGAAACAGGGTGTGTGGACCAAATAGCTTCCATTGTTTTATAAGAATGTCTAATTGTATTTAGATATGATAAAGATTTTGAGGTAAGGTTGATTAGCAAATGTAAATAAGAATTTCACTGTACTCTTTACAACAAATCCACCTTAATAAAAGGATAAGTGTCTGTTTCTCCAACTGCTGTATTTCTGTCACTCAAAAAGATAGCACATCACAAACATTTTTATAAAATACATTGCCTCTGTCATTAAAATAGATGGCTCATCACAAACACTAACACTGCTTTTACAAATCCCAAATAATTGAGACATATATATTGTTTGGTGCACTGAAAATGTTAATGCTGAGGTGTACATTTATTACTTGGATTTCAACCCATCTTAGATAGGAAGCACGGCTAGTTCCTTATAAACCTATAAAGGAGAGATAAGTTACTAAATGTAAGGGAGCAATTACTTTTTCACAAAGTGCCAGCTGGTGTTTGTGATAGTATGCACCACAGGATTTGTGTGTTGGTGAGTTATAACTACTTATTGTCTTTTCTTACTTTTATAGATAGTTATATAATGGCACTTATGAATGATGGATAAGGAAGAACATGAGGAAAACAATGGTTACCAGTGATCTGACGGCTCCACAGGTGCATAGGTGCATGCCCTTTGGACAGCCCTTGTTATTTTGCAGTTGTAGGTACAAGTAATTTTAGTTTATCAGCACAAAGAAGCAGTAAGAAAATAAGAGGTCTGGGTAAAAATTTTTATAGGTAGTGTGACAGAACCTCTAGGAGGTGTGCCAGCCACCTAACCCAACACAGATGGACACAGGAGGCATACTTATATAAGCACAAGCTTTTTATTTTCTTTTCGCTCGTGGAGAATGTCTTCCCCATTCCCACAAGTATAACACAGTCCCAAGCACAATACCACACAATACTCTCTTCTTCTTTATCTTTTTCTCCTCGGCAAGCTTTGTCTCCCTCCTGCCGACTCTGGCTCACTAAGTAATGTCTGCTGACCCCTTATATAAGGCACCCGGAAGTGCTCCAGGTGCTCGTTGCCCCACTTCCAGCTGCACTGCCAGGTGTGGCGGAAGAACCGCCAACACAGGCTCAGGAACAGCTACAGCACCCCCTGGCAGCGCCTCTGAATCCCAACAGGGCGGGAGTCTGAGGCACTGCTGCCACCCAGGGGGGCTGCCATCTAGCGTTCCTTTGGAGCGGTAACTCTCTGACCAGGCTTGCTCCCCCGATCCTTCCAGGGAAGAGGTGTAACGATCCCAGCCATCTGTGACAGTACTTATATGAGGGATAGTGAAGCAAGTCCATCTACAGGTACATGCTCGAGGTCTATTAACAAGTGAGCTCATCTAGGTGAAGTGGTCTGGTGGCAGGGAATGTGGTGTGTGGCTAGCACTACATTGTGCACCTTCATTAGAAGGAGCAGAAGCAACAACAGGCAGGATTCCTTCAGTCATATAAAGCAGGTTGACAGAAACTAGAGGTCACCTTTTTTACATAGTCAGTCAGGTAGCAGAGCAAACTTGCAGGGAGCGATGTGTGAAAGCTCTAGAGGAATACCGTGGGTCTGATTTGGTGAGCTGTACATTTGTTTCTTTTTGCATATAGTATTGAAGATTAAAAATCCTTTCTCTTTTCCTTGATTTTTGCTTAAGAAAGAAGGATGAAAGGATTCTTTTAATTTTGGAATTTTTTTCTCTTGCTGCATGTGTTTTGCAGTGTTGTTGTGGCTATGGTCACAATGATGACACCACACTGACTTTTGCTTTATAATATGCCTGTAAATAAAGACCCACTGTTTGTTACTCCTCCTTGGTCTGTGTCTCATGTCTTTCCACCACTGGCTCTTGGTTATGACCTAGAAGATGCCATTACAATGTGTAATTGTGTTTGAGCTCAAGGAGCATGGGGCATCACAGTGCTTAATAGTTATGCTCCATCAATCACTAAGATACATAAAGGAAAGGAGTCCTTTATTCTGTATTAGACTTTGGCAGAAGACTGGAAAACAAGTATCAAAAATATGCAGTAATAGACTAAATCAGGAAGATGACAATACGTTTTCACCACATTATACTTTTTTTAAGTTATTTTTTTATATGTGTATCAGCTACAGGAGCTTTAATATACTCATTGTATGAATCAAAGAAACTCTACCACAATAACTTTATGAATTTTGCTTTAAAAATATTAATAGCAAACATCCATCCATTTTTGAAACCCACTATCACCATTAAAAAACTTCTAGCACTGTGAATAAAACAGGAATGAAACCTTAACAAGAACACAACATTACTGCTAGCAAGCCATGTCATTCATGTGTTCTTAAGGAAATTCTTTTGGAATGATATTCACCATGGAAGCTGCAGCTTGTACAGCATAAAATTATGCTTATGTGATATGTGAAAAATAAAAAATTATGTACTTCCATCCATCCATTATCCAACCCACTATATCCTAACTACAGGGTCACGGGGGTCTGCTGGAGCCAATCCCAGCCAACACAGGGCGCAAGGCAGGAAACAAACCCTGGGGAAGTCACTAGCCGACCGCAGAATTATGTACTTCCCAGTGGGAAATTTCATGGGACAGTCCTTCTGTGTAGTACTTATTATTTTTTACCTGAATTTGCCATTGTGATGCAACACCAAATTGTCATTTTATAATATGAAATTAAACAAATACTATATCTCTGAGCAAGATATTAAATTTGGTAGTCATGTTGTGTTCAGAGTAATGAAATAAACTTTTGACAAAAAAAAAAATTAGGCCTAATCTTTATCAAGCTGCAAATCAAAAAGACACCTTCCTTTTCCGAATATATGAGCTGAACAAAGTGATAAGAAATGACATCACAAACAGTAACTCTGAAATTTTCTACAGTATGCGAATTCAGCAAGTAACATACAATTGGCTAACTTTTTTCTGAATTGTACCCTTAATGATATTGTAAGCCAGTATTTAATAGTAAAAAATACACTTTCACACTGACTAATGCATACTAATACTAATAATACTAATGCAAGAGTTAGATGGTGTAACAATAGACATTTATAAATTTGAAGAGGTCACTTATACTGTACCATGTTTGCAATGGCAAACTTTATAAATACAAAAAAAAAATCAGAAACCATCTGGTGTAAATATGAAAGTTCTCTAGATCTCTCTGGTACTATTGGCAAAATGTAATTAACCATTTTTTTTATTTTTATCTATGCTTTAGGTGGTCTGATGAAACTGAATTCTTTAACATCAGAAGGTTGATGGCGTATTTTTTATTTGACACTAAACAACACACTCTGATTTTGATAAGAAATGTAAAATAAACCACCTTGTGACCCTGCGATGGAGCTGGATTAAATGGATCCAAATTAGACAGATATATGTGACATACTGTAGAAACGCAATAGTGAATTTACGACTTCAGTAATGCGGCACACATGTCAGTGTTGTCTAACACCATTGTAATTGTCCACTGTCTTCATTTGTAAGAAAACAGTAATTAGACTCCCAATAATTATTGTATTGGGGCCTACATTGTATAATTTCCTTTGCCTTGGTTAACAGCTGAAAGATGCCTAATTATTTTGGAAATTAAGGAGAGGCCTTTTTCATTCTGTGGAAGAAAATGAATATATATTTCACGCATGTTTGAACCATTAACATTGTACAGTGCAGTTGCTTCACAGCTCCTGGCCTATCACTCTCCCATATCACAAAGACAAGAATGGCACCCTGACTGAAGCACTTAAGTTGCACATTTCTTGTTCCCTTAATAATCGTGGAAAAATTCAAAATGCAGTTACACCATTAAGCTGAATTCCATCCATTCTGGTCTAGTACAAGATTATTTAAAGCACAATACAACATTTTTAGGGTTTTCTTCAGTGACTTTTTTTTTTTTAGTTAAAATGTTTTCACTCTGTTCACTATATTATAATTTTTCCCTCCTTAACATGTATGGTCTGATCAGCCACAACATTAAAATGACAGACAGATGAAGTGAATAGCATGGATCATCTCATTACAATGACACCTGTCAAGGGGTGGAATATATTAGGCAGCAAGTGAACAGTCAGTTCTTGAAGGCGATGAAGCATGAAAATGGGCAAGCATAAGTATTTGAGCAAATCTGACAAGGGCCAAATTGTGATGATACGGAATGTGTTCCAAAGAAGGGCTACTGGTAAACCAGCAACAGGATCACGGGAGCCCAACGCTCATTGATGCGTGTTGGGAGTGAAGACTGGTCATTCTGGTCTAATCCCACAGAAGAGCTACTGTAGCACAAATTCCAGAGAAACTTAATGCTGGACATGAGAGAAATGTGTCCAAACACACAGTGCATTGCAGCTTGCTGCGTATGAGGCTGTGTAGCTGTAGACTGGTCAGACTGCCCATGCTGACCCCTATCCACTGCCGAAAGTGTGAGCATCACAATGGAATCATGGAGCAATTGAAGAAGGATTCCTGGTCTGATGAATCATGTTTTCTTTTAGATCATGTGGATGGCTGGGTGCGTGTGCATAGTTTAATTGTGGAAGAGATGGTAGCAAGATACACTATGGGAAGAAGGCAGTGTGATGCAGTGTGAAACCTTTGTTTGTGGCATTCATGTAGATGTTACTTTGACATGTACCAGCTACCTAAAGGTTGTTGCAGAACACTGTGGCCTGCAGGGGGCGCACCAGCTGACCATACCCAACATAAACAGACACCAGCATACAAGTTTCAGCACACTACATATTTATTTTGTGGGGAAGCACTTTCCTTTTGCTCCTCCTGGCAGCATAGTACAATAAGCACAATATTAAGCACAAGATACACAGCCCTTTATTTTCAGTCTTCTTGGCTTTTCTTTCTTTCTCTCTCTTCCACTACACCTCCTCTGGCAAGCTTTGTTTTCTTCCTCCCGACTGCAGCTACTGGAGTAGTGGCAGCTGGTTCCTTTTACAGGGCACTCAGAAGTGCTCCAGGTATCCCATGATCTCCTTCTGGCAGCACTTCCGGGTATGGTTCCTGCCATAAAGGGCTCTGCCGTTTCCTCAGATGCCCCTGGTGGCATCCCCAGAACCCAACACGGCTGCAGCAAACTCCAAAGCCCAGCATGCCCTGCAGGAATCTGTGGAGCCACAGCAACACAGGGGGGCTGCCCTCTAGTGTCCTGGGGGAGATAATGCCCTAACCACATTCTCTTCCCCGGTCATTCCATCCAGCTGGTGTCCCAGCCAGGCAGGGCCAATGGCCCTACACAACACCACGTCCACCCTTTCATGGTAATGGTATTCCCTGATGGCTTGGTCTCTTTCAGTAGGATAAAGCACCCTACCACGCTGCAAGAATTGTTCAGAAATGGTTTGATGAACATGTCAAAGAGTTCAAGGTGTTGACCTAACCTCCAAATTCCCCAAATCTCAATCCAACCGTGCATCTTGATATGTGCTGGAAAAACAAGTCTGATTCATGGAGGTCCCACCTCGCAACTTACAGGACTTGAAGGATCTGCTACTAACATCTTGGTGCCAGATACCACAGGACCTCTTCAGAGGTCCTGTGGTGTCCATGCCTTGAAGGGTCAGGGTCAGAACTGTTTTAGCAGCACGAGGGGGGGGGGCCCACAATATTAGGCTGTGGTTGATTAGTGTTTGCAGTTGTTATTTTAAGAATATAAGCTACAGGTAGCAGTTACGTTAAAAAGGAAGTAGCAAATATGTCTTGTGTCATGTTTAGGCAAAAAGCAAAGTATGAAATTTAAATATTTAAGCTGATACAATAACAAGTGCAACAGTCTAAGGATTCTGTGATCCAAAACACATCCATTGGTCTGAAAAGGTACAGGATGACAGATTGGAATGCAATGAGTTCTTACCACAGCTTTAGCAGACATGACAGATATTTTGTCACATGCACTATCATGTGTATTTGCTTTCTAGTGACAAATAGAGGAATATGTGTAAATAGATTCCTCTCCCAAAAATCTTTTCTTCCTTTCATGAAAAATACACAACCACATGAAGTTCTCAGGCATAACGCTCAGACCTGCTTGAATCAATGCTGTGAGCAGAAATGTGGTCATTTAAATTCAAATGGATGTTCCTTAATCTCCCCACTCCATATCCACAAATGAGGTAATATTTCCTTGCTGCACTGAGGCTGATTTTCTTAAATGCAGAAAGGTTGTAGAAGAGTAGTAAATTATTCGGCCCCCCATGCCCTTTTTACGGCACTGTCATGTTACATTTCAGTTAAAGCTTGAAGTGATATCGAAAGCAGACGGCATTATTCTGAAGACAAATAATATGCAGGGTGATTTACTGGGAGATTTATTCAGCTCTGCCTGCTGTGTATGTAATAGCATTGTTGCTGATGGAGCTTTTTTTCAGCAAAAGCACATTACAACCAGAAGAAAAAAAAATCCTGTGCGATTCTTCTAATTTGAATATTTTAAACGTACCTTTATAATGAACATTTTATATGTCATCATTTTTATATTGAAGATAATATTACCTAACTCTATAACTATACAAAAAAAAGAAGAAATGCACCAGCCTAATACTTGGCTGACAATAAAACACTCATCTCCTCCTACTCAAAGAATCAGTGTGCATCAGTGAATCTCAGTGGTCATATACTGCACTCTCAAGCTGCTACCTTCATTTTCATGCCTACACTTATGTAACCTACCATATATTACCATTTTAGCGTTTCATTTTGATTTTTTAAACAACACCCACTTTCATAATGCATGAAAAACAGATTGTCTGGACAGAGGATTTGCCAGAAACAATAGAATCTAGACTTTTTTGCACAAACACAAAACAACTGGGCTTTAAATGACTACTGAAGGACATGGCTACCAATGGCACACGCATGATAAGAACTAAGAGGCTTAGGCTGATGACTGGAACTCTTTTCAATAGGCTTTGTAAAATGCACAGCCTGCTTTCTAATATAAACATAAAAGAAGTGTTAATTCACAAGTGACAATGTGGTTCTCCAGTCATCTGTAAAAAGGCAACTGTTCTTAAACTGTGGTTATGATCTGATCACATTTCAAGTAGTTTATTTAATAATATGAAAAAAAAGACAGCTAAAGCTATGGATTTGCCAATTTTATTTACAAAGAAGTTGCAGGTCTAAGCTGAAAGGACAAGATGGACCTTTGTGGTAGAAGGTAAGAGTATGGAGTCTTGACGTACCTAAAAGATTAAGTCCAAATAATATTACAATCTCAATTTATAGCTGATAATGGACCACTAGACCTCAATCTATGTCCTGATGCTTTTCAGAAACAGTAACATCAGGATGTGCATGAGCTGATATAACCCATACATATATCTTCTTCTTTGGCCAACAGTAGCCCAATTTCCGCCAGCACCCTGTTGACTAACAGTACTGGCGGCGGTCGTTGTTAACCCGGGGCTCGACCGATCTGGTATGGAAATTTATATTGTTGTCCGCATATTGATTTGGCAAAATTTTACACCGGATGCCCTTCCTGACGTAACCCTCCCCATTTATCCAGGCTTGTTTAATTATCTGTTTTATTAATTAAAGGAAAAAATGTGATCAGCTCAATAAAATACATTGCAAAAAAAAATCCCAGTGTAACTCTAATGCAAGGACGCAGTGCACATCTGGAATTTGCTCAGCTGCAAACATGTAGCAATTGTCTCTGACAAGTAATGAGCGTCTGTTGCATATGTGCTGCTGCTGCTGCTGTGTTGATATTGAAAAGAAAAAAGAACAAGATGGAGAATCCTTGCTGAGAGACTCCAAAAACATCAATGTGAAGAGACCACTTCGATTTAATAAACTTGAAGGTAACAAAAGAAAAAACCTTTATGACGCTTTAGACTAGGAATACAGAATAATTGTACTCATAGGTAGGTCATATAGAACTTTACTTTGATATGATAGTTTAGATGGGTCAGCTAGAGTTTTTTTTTTTAATTTAGGCTATCACTGTGATTTATTTAGTACATGCTTTTAGTCTTGTGTACAGTATATCCACTGCAAATACATATTACATGTGTATACATTTTTCTTACTATTGGATCACAGGCAGATTAATCAGTTATTCAAGATCACAGAATGATGCAGGGAATAAATCATTTACCTTAGGTCAACATTGTTACATCAAATTCTGCTGGCGAATGTCATTCTAATTGTATAGCACAATTCAAACAGAATTACAAAATTACAGTCATTGCACAACATAAACCCATGAAAATTAAATTAACAAAACAATTAAGTCATACAATTTGAATTTAGCAGGTTGAAGAATGTTGTATTATGTCATGAAATGTAATCTTTCTCCCTATGCACTGCTGTGGTACAATGGAGGGAGAGGTGTTTTAATTGATTAATTTAATGATTTTTAGTGCAACACATTTTAGCTTGTGAAAAAGCACAGCAAGCATGTGAAAGCCTGTGTTGGTATAATGAGAGGTCAGGCTACAGTGTATTAATTGACAGGTACTGGCTATGGGATGTGTGAAATATAAAGGGGAATGAGATGGCGCTAGAGGAGAAACTGTTTGTGTTTGATTCATTTGAGAGCGAACCCTGGTTGGACAGTAAGGAGAGAGAAGGAAAGTGCAGCACTGGTCATGCTGATTAGTTGGAGGAGAGCAAGATCAAGGGCCGTCAGGAGGTTCTGGAAAGTGGCTATGGTAAAGTTCGAGTCTACTGATTTACAACAGGACAGCAGAAGAGATGGAGAGAGGCATAACGGGGACTAGGAGAAGGTGGGAGGATCAGGATGCAGTGGCATCCAGAGTTGGGAATTGGCACCCTGGTGAAGCTACAGCGACCGATTGAGGTGGTAGCTTCGGAACTGCTGTGGCCCACTGAGGTGGCAGATGGGGATGTGGTGGGAAATGATTTGGAGTCCTAGAGTCCTAACAAGGCAAAGAAAGCAAAGAAAGCACTTGCCAAGGGTTTTACCACTTTGACATTAGGGGTTTTTACTTTTTTTTTAATTTGTTCTTTTTAAACACCCTGATACACTGACTTTGGTGTAAGAGCACACATTTAAAAGAAGATTTATTTATTGACTTATTTGAAAATTAAATGTAAATGTACATTTTTGCACTTCTGATTCTCTGTTTTAATAAAAACTGCCTATGTCCTGACTATTAAGTCTCGCTTTTCTGTCTCACTCACTCTGGTCTGCCCTTGGTCATGACTATCATTGTCCCAGATAAAGGAGGGTGATCTGGGCTACTGGTTTAGGGCATCACTCCTGTCATATTTTGCCAAATCGATTGGCACCCCATGGGCCCACATCACACAACTGCACTAGTCTAGAGTTGCTGTTTCAAACCCATAACCCGGTGGTCACACTGACTCTCATAAAGAGTAATATCAAGGTACAAAAATGTTATTGGCCTCATAATGCTTAAACTGGAACATGAATTTAATTGTTTAAAAAACTGATAGTAGGAAGAGGGTCTTGTCAAATTTAATGTTTTTGAATACTGTTGGAGATTTGATAAGTGGACAGTGTACCAAAGAGAAATTCAAAATCCTTTTATGATCCTCCCCAAAATAAGCTTTTTTAACCAAATAATATTATCATGAATTGATGTCAAGGAATAATATGTCCTCGTGTAGAAGAAACCTACCAGTGCTGGTCCCACATGGTGTAAAAGTAGGGTAATCTCCTGCAATGTGTATACTAAGACAGGTATTTGGCTTTTTTGTGCCTAAGGCTCATGGAATTGGCTATAAATGATCATTATAAACTAAAAACGGCCAGGTAAAAATGTCAACAAAGAAAAGACAATAGAGTACTCTGGCTAGTTTTGTATACTAGAACCTCACTTGTTGTTTTTTTTGGGTTTTTTTTAATTTTTTTGGGGAGTAAGTCACACACACCACAATCCATTCCATTCTGGATATTTGCACTGTGATAACTGCCAGAAAATAGAGAAATAGTCTTTTTAACATTAAGAGAAATAAAAAAAACTCCTACGTTCCTACATGCAGGGATGGTCTCCAAGCACTGCCCTTCTTGGTTACATCAGCTGAGCTCTATCTCATCTATATAACCCTTTAACCAATCCATTTTCTTATCATCTAGCTGGGGCCTGGTCCAGATGCACTAGTTGGTGCAAAGCAAAATTCATCCCTAGATGTGGCACACGCCCCTCACCCAAGTGGATGCCTCCTATGGAATGCACATGTACAAACAAAAACCACAGTAACTCACAATGAATAGATGTGCAGCTGCTAAATGACATCTTTGGGAAAACTGAAATAGCCACACACACAGACACACAGAAGAAAATATACACACACTGTAAATAAACAGTGCTCAGGCTTGGTGTCATCCACTGTGCCAATCTACATAGTTCTGTGCAGAGGTTGCACCTTCATTTGCAACTGAACAAATCTGGAAAAAAATAATGAACACTAGTGAAACATGTAGATCTACAGTCCTGAAATAAAGGTGGTCCATGTAGAAAAAGCTGGACTTTTCCATTTTGACAACGCATTGTTTTGTTTTGAACATGAAAAAAATAGAACTTCAGAGGAATCATAATGATAATGTATCTGTCCTCAGTTTGTCACCATGCATTTCTCTCTTATTCTCATTCTTGTTCTTGCATTCTGTAGCATGGATTTTGTCTTATATGCCTATAAGCCTTCAAGTCTTCTTGCTGCTCAATTGCTCTTAAGCGCCTTCTGTGATGTGCCTGATGCTCAGCAGATGTCACTGCTCTTCTTTGTCTTTCTTCTTATTATGGAGTTCTTCATCACATTCGATGATCAATAAACACAATAATTACATTTGATTATGAATTCTAAACATGTATGTACTGTGTCCTGTGGGATTTTCAATAGATGGGCTTGCTGGGACTCTTCTTTTATTACAATATACTTTTCTGCCTACCAGTGCGGTATTCACCAGTTTGCCACAGCGTACTTTTTTCATTTTTTTTGCTTAATTTCTAGAACATATCAGGCTATATTAATGATTACTTCTTGCTTGTCATGTGTGTCTGGCCTTGTCTGCTTATCCTATCTTGGTCTTCATTAATTTAATTGCTTTCTGTGATGTGCTTGATGCTCAACAGATGTTACTGCTCCGCTTTTCTTTTACTTTCCGCAATGTCACTTGGTTTTGTGATGTTTGACATAACAAATACACAGGTCAGTTTGTGGAGGCTGCCTCTACTTCGAATGTTTTGAATTTCCAGAACGTATGAGGCCATAACCTTTTCGATTAAGACCAAGATCAAGGTTCTAACCCAGGTAGCTAGTGAGCAATTGCATGACACACAGGCAGATGTTACCATTTTATATAGAAATTATTTCATTATCAATCTATTTTAAAAATGGCTTCTTTAATGGTTTTCTGCACTGTATGCTATAAATTACTTGAAATACACCATTGGGTCCTTGAGCAATAAATTGTACCAAAATATATTTGGCCAAATCTATAAGCATGTAATACTTTATTACTAAAATATAAAATCAAACTCCTGGACACCACCAACATCCCAAAGATGCATATTAGACCAACTGGCTAAGTATGAGTGTGTGCATACTACTCAATATTGGTTCCTGATGTTCATCCAAAGCTGCCAGCAGCAAAAGGAAAATGAATATGGTTTACTGATATGGTAATTATATTTAAATGGGAAACATTTAATATAGACCCCTAAAAACTCTCATTGCCATTTGCTGGTCCTGCACCTTTCCTCACTATTAAAACCCACCTGATGGCATAGACAGCATGACTTCCTTGATATAATATGCTTATTGTTGCTTATTGGCAGGTGATGAAAACATAGAGAGCTTGATCTTAATGAAAGCAAACAAATCCTAAGATGTATGAAGCAGATGTTCAACCCACATCAAAAAGGAAAAAAAAAATCAAAAGGCCTGCTTGAATGGGCATGTGATTAGTCAGAGAATGGTAGAGAAACAATGTACAGTATCTTAAGCTGAAAGCATACCATTACTCTCTAACCACCATGATGGCTTCACAACCAAAATCAACAAAAAGATTTGTATAAATTGCTCTAGAAAAGCATACTGAAGAATATCTAACTGAATTTATAAGAGAGCTATGCCATGCGCAAAACCATTGAAAATATTACTCATCTTAGGCATATGGTGGCATGATGGCACAGTTTAAAACTCTACTATCTTATCAATTCAGTGTTCTGTGTTCAAGTGCTATGTTTGGTTGTTGTCTGTATGGGTTTTCCTGCTAAATGTTAACTATGTTCATGTTAGATTGATAAGCAATTTCAAATTGTCCCTGTGTGGGTGTATGCATGGAGGGTCTTGCAATGGACTGTTGCTCCACTTAGGGTTGGTTCTTGAATTACACTCACTGTTGCCAGCGAAGGAATTAGATTATTTAAAAATGAATGTGTTATGCTATTTTGCTCCTTGTTAGATTCCACACATAATGGAGTTTTTCATGAAAAACAATATTATTAAGAATAATAAACAAATAGTAAACAACGTATTGATCGTAGGCTTTCATGTTCTGCAACATCTGCCTATCACATAACATTCCTTCTAGTCATTGGATACATCTGATCTGCTGACTGCAGTTGCTGATGTCACTGCCAGATCATGTCAACTTAAATGACTAAAAATCACTGGGCATGTCGAATTTAGAGATGGTGCCAACTTTCCAGCATAGTTATGCTCGCCTCATTTTCTGGCAGCCAATAGTGTGCTATATGAAGGGTTAACAGGTACAGTGAGTTCAGCCACAATCTCTGCATTTTTTTTTCTTTTTCCACCAGAGACGAGCTTCTCTTCTGTTTGTTTGGTCCAAAACACCTGTGTTCATTATTCCCTGTTGCTGCATTACATGCCCTGCACTTCTGGATTAGCATTTATTACTTGTCATCTCTCATGCATACAGAGCCTGCTCTTATAACTAAAGACAAAAAGTATGAATGAATTATCGACCAGTTGGAGTGAGTTGCTGGGTGTCTCATGCTAGGTGACTGGTTTATGGATGTATGCCGTCGACTGCTTCTAACTCACTAAGATTATGTTAATGAAGACTATGACTAAACATTGCTGTAAAAGTCATGTAATGTGACTTGGGATTTAGGAACTTATTCAATACATTTCATACTCTTTATCCATATGTATTTAAGTGTCACAGTGGCAACATGCTCATTTAGACAGACAAGGCTAAGCTATCCCTTTGCAACAGTCTCCAGATACTTTAATAGAACTTTCAGTTGCTCCCAGGCCTGCCAAGAAATACAATTCCTAGAACATACAATGGTTCTTATCCTTTGGTCTTTTCACAGTAGGCCATGGAAGGCACAGATCCTCTCAGACAGTATCTTCCTTGCATCAGTGCTGCTGCCAGAAAATCTTGGGCCCCGGACAATTATGGCTGAGCACCTGGGCCCCCTGTCTCTGTACTACGATAATTTTGCCTCCCCAAGCTGATTGAGTGACGTGCCTATGCTACACTCAAGCTTAACGTCAATCACTTTGAAATTTTGTAATTAAATTAATAGAATATCGTATTGCATGTTGTGTCTCATGATGCGTGGAAGGACTGGTTGCTCTGAATTAAAATTACTAACAGAGTCAACGTATCTTTTAACAACATTTTTATTTCTGTATGTGTATCTCATGATATGATATCAACAATCACAGTGCCCACCTTTGGAACTTAACATTTGTGTCATACACGTTCTTGACGTGAATCAACTCATCTTTCAGATGATGTGACAAATCTTTTGAATATTTTGCATCTAAACTTGCACAAGAGGCTGAGATCTCCTCCGTGCTCATGCTCCTAAAGTTTAAAATTGGGAAAGAAAGGCAACATATGTTGTTTAGGCTTTCAAAACGCCCAGACAATGCTGAAACTGAGGAATCCATCTTAATGTGAAATGTGCCTCTTCTGAATTTTACTTCTGGATCATGGTATTCCTGATCATCTGCTTCTGCGTAAAATCCATCGGACTCAATAAGACGTCTTGGTCTTTTGCGGTGCGGACCTGATTTGAACACACATTTCCATTTCATTTGCCGCAGCTTTAGCCTTGTGCAAGAGAGCCTCCCACTGCTGGGGCCCCTGACAGGTGTCATGGTTACCTCCCCCTGGCGACGGCTCTGCTTGCATGTCCTAGCCATCTCCAAAGAGGTGTCAGTTCTAGTCTAAAATCCTCTTGTACTGCCCAGCTGTCACAGAGAGTGAGTCAGCTCCACAGTCCGAATTGTCATTCTGGTTACCTGTATTTATCAAGTTGTGGCACACAGCTGGGGGTGGTACCCAGCCGGGATGCTCAGGAGGACCGGAGAAGGGCTTGCGTCTCCTCCAGACCATGAGGGGGTGACCGCCCTGGTTGCTTTGGGAGCCATGGGTGCAGAGCTTTGAAGCTCAACCCTGTAGGGGCCAGTGGTCACCGCCAGGGGGCGCCCAGATGCCTTGGTAGCCCTGGACCTCAGTACTTCCGCCACACCAGGAAGTGCTGGGGGGAAGAGGAGCAGGGACACCCGGAGTGCTTCCAGGGATACTGGGGCGTGTCGGTGGAAGATTGCCGAAGCACACCTGGAGCACATCCGGGGGATAATAAAAGGGGCCGCCTCCCTTCATTGAGGGCTGGAGTCGAGTGAGGAAAAGGACTGAGCTTGGTGGAGAGGAGTGGAGGCGGCCTGAAGAGAAGAAAGGCAGAGAGTGTGAGAGGCCTGGACTTTGGGGAAGTCTTAGGGGTTTGTTGGGTGTGCACTTATTGACATTTGTAAATAGACTAAATAAATGTGTGGTGGTGAATTTACCATGTCTACCAGTCTGTGTCCAGGGCCCGTTCCACTAAGTATTTCTTATATCGAGAGTTAACGATTATAGGTGAGGATGGATTTGTACAAAATGCTGTAGGAAAGAATAATGTACAAAGTCTAATTGAATTTACATGAGAGCCAAAGCGTGTGCAAAGACATTCAAAATATTACTCAGGCCTAGTGTGGCATAATGACATAGTTTAAAGTTCTAAAATAAGGTCACAGAGTTACTGGACTACAAGGTTTCCAGTGTCATGAATGAAAACAGAAGGACATCATTTTATAGGATAAAGAGAGCCTGTTCCTTGAGTTATTGCTTCAGTACAGGAAAATGGCTTGTCCAGTATCTGGACTAATTGGCATTTGGAAGCCTGTCGACTAAATAATGCCACCATAGTCATTGTGCATTCATTTTAAGACTGCCAGCTCGTCGTTTGGGAATTAGGCCTGATAAATGTTTGCCAACTATTTGTGAAAAGCAAACTATTTGTAAATCTGCTACAGTAATCCAAAAGAAGAAACTGCAATGGCACACATCTCTCCAACTAGCACATACAGCCCTCAGTTTGCAGCAAACATACAGCTAGTCATGCAGTGCTGTGAAAGTCTCTTGCTCACCTAAGTCATTTTCTGTGCCATTTTCTGGTACCTAGGCAGGGTCAAATGAGCTCTGCACACAACCTGGACAGAGCATTTCATATGACAGCCGGGTCTTTTGATGTATTTCAGAAAAACCATGACACAATAATATGCAACACTGCCATCAATAAAAAGCAGAAGCTGATGCATTGCTGTACTGTCCATAATAGCCTGATGATTTATTTTTGGTGTGTCTTTTAATTTGTACAATTTTCTAAAGAAAACACATTAAAGTTTTTAAAACATCTTGAAACATTCTGATAACATTATGCCATAATGCATTATATGGATGTAAAAAGATGACATTGTACAGTATATACTTTTACTGTAGACCTATATTTTAAATAAAGCTTCAAGGACAGTCAATAACATACTTGAAATTATTAACATTATCATTCACCCCATGAATTTTTTAAAAAGGTATTTGGAATATGAGATGGCAGAGCGTTTAAAGCTGCTGCCCTGTGGATCCAGTATTTGGGTTTCAAATCCTGTACTTAGTGACTGTCTGTGTGGAGTTTGCACATTCTCTTTGTGTGTACATGGATTTTCCCATTGACAACAATGGATTGGTGCCCTAGGCAGATATTGGGTGTGCCGACAACTAGATAGATAGATAGATAGATAGATAGATAGATAGATAGATAGATAGATAGATAGATAGATAGATAGATAGATAGATAGATAGATAGATAGATAGATAGATACTTTATTAATCCCAAGGGGAAATTCACATTTCCCATTCAACTACTACCATCAATTGGATTAAAAGGGTATGGGAATGTTACATTATGTTATGTCTATTCAAACATGGCCTTATTGGATGCATTAATTTATGTTAATTAGCCAAACTAGTCAAAAACAGAGTTAACTTTTTTGTAGAATACCGGTAGTGTTTAGTGCTGTTGTCTCACAATTCCAGAATGCAGAGTTAAATTCTAAGTAGGCAGTGTCTGTGTGGAGTACAGTGTAACATGTTTATGTATTTTTCAACTGGAAACTTCCATTTTCTTTCACATCATAAAGATGTGAGCAGTTGTTTAATGGTCGAGTCTAAACCAATCACATATCAGTGGGAGTAAATATGAGGAATATATGAGTGTGCCCCAGGATGAACTGCCATACCTACTATAGGTCTGTAAAATGAATGAATGAATGCATCTGTGTACAGAAACAAATATTGTTATGATTTTTTTTCTTATCTGAAAGCAATCCATATCAGTCTGGTCTTGTTAAAGTGAACTACATCACTCCACCGCCCTCCTCTTTCACAAAGCATTTAACTAAAAAGCAATTTTACACTTCTACCCTTGCAACATTTTGAAAGAATAAACAAGGGAATTAAAACGCAGCCAGCACTTATTCTGCAGTATTTGATAAAGTCAACATACCATATAATTTTCTTACTGAAGTGTGTTATGCATGACCTTGGAAGTACTTTATAAAGGAAACAATAAAAAAAAGTTGTGAATTTAGATATCAGTCCAACATTAAGCATATAATCACTAAACTGCACAAACCTTTTGGTGGGTAGTGGCTCAAAAGAGGAGAAAAGGCACTATAAAAGATGGGATTTCTTACATAATAATCCTGGACACAAATCATTAACCTTTTCTATTGCTATGGTTTTTAATTTCATGGGATAAATCAGGTCCAATTCAAAGTCTACAATCTTAGCAAAAAACTTGCTGATTATGTTAGATCAGTAGTCTCCAGCTTCAGTCCTAGCTCACAGCTACCAGATAATCCACTCATCCATCCTGGTTATTCTACCTCAGAGTCTCATGGGCTACTGCCTACCTCAGTCACATCAGTCAAAATGCAGGCTGCTAGTTCATCGCAAGAAGAACTCACTTACACACGGTCATAATTACTCCAACTGGGAAATATAGAATCTGTAATGGTGGGAAAAAACTGGTCTACCGCAACAAATGTCTTCACAGGCACATGAAGAATGAGCAGACTCCACACAGGACAAAGTGTGCCTTCCAAATATCACATAATTTACTTTCAAAATATAATGTATTAAGCAAAAATTATAATCCTAAATAATTCTAAATTAATATTTTCTAAGGACGTTCTTCTAATCAAAACCTAAGCCACTGAGGAAACTAGTCATGCATGCTCTATTTTATGTATTACTGTCACACACGTGCGAGTAGGGGGACGTTGTGTGGACCAAGTAAAGGTAATTCCACGCCAGGCCGGGGGGGGGGGGGCGGGGTGCACTAAACCTTCTCCTGTTGTCTCTACAGACCAGCCGCGGGAAAACCTATTTGAATCAAGGATGTCACTTCCAGTTCCGGCGCCTAGAAGGATGTCACTTCCTGTTCCGGCGCCTAGAAGGACGTCACTTCCTGTTCCCTACATCACTTCTGGTTACCCTACATCACTTCCTGTCTGACCACTTAAAACTGCCATCTTTTCCAACCTTGATCAGTTCTGTCTTGGACTCAATGCAATCAACAACTGTGTTGCATAAAAAAGAAAAAACCTTTGCAGCTAGGAACATTATACGGGTGGCTGCCCCAAACCTTCCTTTACGTGTGTCGAGTCTGTTCTTTTACAGTGGCGTAGTCGGCAGGATAATGGCCTCCTGGAGAGATTTGAAGGCAAACCTAAACCTAGGCTCGACACACGTTTAGAATCCAACAAAATATCAGATGGGTAAGTACCGCTCCCGAGTTGCCGAGTGGGTGTCCGTCGGGGCGTGTCGGGGAAAGCTTGAATATGCTTCGACCCATCATCCTGTTAAAGGTCCGGGGAAAAATAGCCCCGGGACCCACAGGCTAGAGCCAAGTGCGTCAGGGAACGCATTGAGAACTTATTATGGCTTCCTGGGTGTGGGGACTGCCCATACATATCCCACGAAGGGCAAGCCCTTTAAGACAGGTGGGAGAAACCCAGGCTGGCAGGTGAGAAATATAATGGCCTGGACATACAACCCCGCTAAGGCAACTAAGAAACAGGCCATGGCTTTGTGGGCTAAGGTGGTTGGTTGGTTACAACCCCATAAAACATCCAGCCACCAAATTGCGGAGCAAGTGGCTTGCGCTCTATTACTCAGATCCCTACCTGGAAAATTCGCCCAGCCGGCCTGGGATTATACAGATATTGTCTCGCTAGCCGAGAAAATAGATCACTTCAGGGCAGAAACCGGCTTGGGAGTGTCAGAACGGGACTCGTGTGAACCCGGGCGTGCTTGCCGGCGGGCCCTGCGAGGCGACGAAGGGGTCTGCGGGGTGATGCGGGAGGAGGCACGGTGCGCGCTCGCTAATCCACTGGCCTGTCCACATATGGGAAAAGTGCTAGTCAATGGAATTAAAGTTATTGCTTTATTTGATTCCGGCAGTAACATTTCCATTGTTGCTGACCATTTGATATTACCGCGACAATGGTGTAAGATTAAGACCCGCATTACCTGTATTCACTGGGATGTCCGGTATTATCGATCCACCAACTGTTTTATCTGTCGGGATGGCGTACTTAAGAAGTTAACGGTGGCAGTGATGGATGATCCTCCCTTCCCCGTGATTCTAGGAAGAGATTGGGTCGAAATAAATAGCGGTGATAAAAGCGCTTCTTCTCCTCGTTCACTAGGTCTAGTCACGGACGCGAATTCAGCGCCCTCAACTTCCTCCACGCCGTGTATACAGCCGGCTGCGGAGCGGACTTCGGCCTCTAGCGATGACGAAGAAACACCCGGGACGTCGCAAACCGTGACGTCATTAGCAGGCACTGAGACGACTCAGGACGAAAACCCGCCCCTTGAGGTCGAATCCGATCCTCTCTCACGTCTGCAGTTTCAATTCTGGCAGACGCCGGCTTCATTTAAAAGGGAGCAATGGAATGATGACTCCCTTAAATTTGCAAAGAATGCAGTCGTTCTGATAGATGGCCAACGCACCTCACATCCAATGCCACAGGGTCCTCACTTTGTGCTCAATAATGATCTGTTATATCGGGTGGCAGAGCATGAGGGACAGATGAGGTCGTTGTTGTTAGTGCCACGGACTTACCGGCAACAGGTCTGTGAACTAGCACATGCCCATCTGCTGGGAGCCCATTTGGGCCCCGAAAAAACACTAGAGAGAATTAAACTCCGATTTTTTTGGCCCGGAATTAACGAGGAGGTTCGCCGCTTTTGCACATCCTGTCCAGAATGTCAAATGAGGCAAATTCCTAGGAGGGACCGTGCTCCTCTAGTTCCATTACCCTTAATTGATATCCCTTTTGAACGTATTGGGGTCGACCTGGTGGGACCCCTAGAGCCCTCCGCCAGAGGTCATAAATACATAATGGTCCTGGTAGATTATGCTACCCGATTTCCAGAGGCTGTTCCGTTGCGCTCAGCTACTACTAAAGCTATCACACGGGAATTAGTGGGTGTATTTGCGCGTGTCGGAATCCCTAAAGAAATCCTGACGGATCAAGGGACTCCTTTCACCTCGCAGACGTTCAGGGAGACTGCCAAACTACTTCAAATAAAACATTTAAAGACTTCGGTATATCATCCTCAAACCGACGGTCTTGTAGAGAGGTTTAATCAAACTCTCAAACAGATGTTATGTAAGGTGGTCAATGAGGACGGAAGGAACTGGGATCAGCTCCTCCCCCTCGTCCTTTTTGCATATCGGGAAGTCCCACAAGCCTCCACGGGGTTCTCACCTTTTGAATTGCTATATGGACGACAACCCCAGGGCATATTAGACGTTTTAAAAGAAGGATGAGAGGAAGAGGCAATCCCATCAACAAATATATTAGAGTATATCGCACAGTTACGCGATAGATTTGAGAAAATTAGGCCCATATTGAAAACACACATGGAAAAGGCGCAAGCAGCTCAGGCCCGATGCTATAACCGTGGTACGTCTCTGCGGGAGTTCCGCCCGGGAGATCGTGTCATGGTTTTAGTTCCTACCTCTCATTCCAAATTACTGGCTCATTGGCTAGGCCCTTATGAAATTAAGGAGAGGAAGGGGCTGGTCGATTATTTGGTGAAACAACCGAATCGTCGACCCAGCGAGCGGATTTACCATGTCAATCTGCTGAAACCGTGGAAGGACAGGGAGTCCGAGCCCTCCTCCGGACAGCTCCGCTCTCTCTTCGTGCAGCAATTACACCTTAATTTCGGAGACAATTTGACTCACCAGCAACGTCAGGAGCTCGAAGCAGTTATCCTGTCTGTCCCTGAGGTAGTCAGTGAAACTCCAGGTCGGACCTCCTTGGTTGCGCATGACATTGTGACAAAACCTGGGGTTATAGTCCGAGAACGCCCGTATAGACTTCCCGAAGCAAAAAAGGCTGAAGTGGAGTTGGAGATCAGACGAATGCTGGACCTAGGTGTGATTGAGGAAAGTTATAGTCCCTGGTCCAGTCCTATCGTTATGGTCAGTAAGCCAGATGGAAGTTGGAGGTTCTGCAATGACTTCCGTCGGCTTAACCAAGTCTCCCAATTTGACGCCTATCCGATGCCGCGAGTGGACGACCTCCTCGAGCGGCTAGGTCATGCCAAATTTTTGACTACTTTAGATATGACTAAGGGGTATTGGCAGGTTCCCTTAACGGACTCCGCTAAGGAAAAGACAGCGTTCAGCACCCCTAGTGGTCACTGGCAGTATCGTGTCCTCCCATTTGGATTACATGGGGCCCCTGCGACTTTCCAACGTCTGGTGGATAAAGTGCTCCGTCCTCATAATTCATATAGTGCTGCCTACTTGGATGACGTTGTCATCTATTCCAACACCTGGGAGGAACACATACAGCAGGTTGGAGCTGTATTGCGGACACTGGCAAAAGCTGGGCTTCGTATCAACCCAAAAAAGTGTTACTTTGGATTGGTTGAGGCCAAATATTTAGGCTATCTAGTGGGCCGGGGTATGGTGAGACCACAGTGTTCGAAAATTGATGCCATTGTGAATTGGCCCCGTCCGATAACCAAGAGGCAAGTTCAAGCCTTTCTCGGCTTAGCGGGTTACTATCGCCGGTTTGTTCCCCGGTTTTCTGAGAGAGCTACGCCCTTGACAAATCTCACTAAGAAGGGTCGACCTAATCAAGTGGTATGGGATGATATATCAGAGGCTGCATTCTGTGACTTGAAAATGGCCCTTACGTCAACTCCTATATTAAAGGCGCCGGACTTTTCCGTACCCTTCATTCTCCAGACGGACGCTTTGGACACAGGTCTCGGTGCCGTGCTGAGCCAAAGCGTCAATGGAGTTGAACACCCCATTATGTACCTGAGCCAGAAACTGTTGGATCGGGAAACTAGGTATGCGGCAGTGGAGCGGGAGGCTCTGGCTATTAAATGGGCGATTACACAGCTGAGATATTACCTCTTGGGACGTGAATTCACTCTTGTGACAGACCATGCGCCCTTACAGTGGATGGCCTTGCACAGGGAGTCCAATCCGCGTGTCACGAGGTGGTTTTTGGATCTACAGCCATATAAATTTTCGGTCATTTATCGCTGGGGTGTTCTGCAGGCCAATGCCGATGCCCTTTCTCGATGCCACGACCTCTCGGACCGGTACGCCTGACCCGATGGGTCTGGGCTGAGGGGGGGGCCATGTCACACACGTGCGAGTAGGGGGGGGCAGGGTGCACTAAACCTTCTCCTGTTGTCTCTACAGACCAGCCGCGGGAAAACCTATTTGAATCAAGGATGTCACTTCCAGTTCCGGCGCCTAGAAGGATGTCACTTCCTGTTCCGGCGCCTAGAAGGACGTCACTTCCTGTTCCCTACATCACTTCTGGTTACCCTACATCACTTCCTGTCTGACCACTTAAAACTGCCATCTTTTCCAACCTTGATCAGTTCTGTCTTGGACTCAATGCAATCAACAACTGTGTTGCATAAAAAGAAAAAACCTTTGCAGCTAGGAACATTATACGGGTGGCTGCCCCCAAACCTTCCTTTACGTGTGTCGAGTCTGTTCTTTTACATTACCATGATTCTCATTTTCCTAAACTGAAGTGGACTTCTACTAAAAGTTGACTTTATACCATAGTTATCATAACATTCATTTATGCATGCATACAGTTAGGTCCATAAATATTTGGACAGAGACAACTTTTTTCTAATTTTTGGTTCTGTACATTACCACAATGAATTTAAATGAAACAACTCAGATGCAGTTGAAGTGCAGACTTTCAGCTTTAATTCAGTTTAGTGAACAAAACGATTGCATAAAAATGTGAGGCAACTAAAAGCATTTTTTTAACACAATCCCTTCATTTCAGGGGCTCAAAAGTAATTGGACAATTGACTCAAAGGCTATTTCATGGGCAGGTGTGGGCAAGTCCGTCGTTATGTCATTATCAATTAAGCAGATAAAAGGCGTGGAGTTGATTTGAGGTGTGGTGCTTGCATGTGGAAGATTTTGCTGTGAACAGACAACATGCAGTCAAAGGAGCTCTCCATGCAGGTGAAAGAAGCCATCCTTAAGCTGCGAAAACAGAAAAAACCCATCCGAGAAATTGCTACAATATTACGAGTGGCAAAATCTACAGTTTGGTACATCCTGAGAAAGAAAGCAAGCACTGGTGAACTCAGCAACGCAAAAAGACCTGGACGTCCACAACAGTGGTGGATGATTGCAGAATCATTTCCATGGTGAAGAGAAACCCCTTCACAACAGCCAACCAAGTGAACGACACTCTCCAGGGGGTAGGCATATCGATATCCAAGTTTACCATAAAGAGAAGACTGCATAAAAGTAAATACAGAGGGTGCACTGCAAGGTGCAAGCCACTCATAAGCCTCAAGAATAGAAAGGCTAGATTGGACTTTGCTAAAGAACATCTAAAAAAGCCAGCACAGTTCTGGAAAAACATTCTTTGGACAGATGAAACCAAGATCAACCTCTACCAGAATGATGGCAAGAAAAAAGTATGGAGAAGGCGTGGAACAGCTCATTATCCAAAGCATACCACATCATCTGTAAAACACGGTGGAGGCAGTGTGATGGCTTGGGCGTGCATGGCTGCCAGTGGCACTGGGGACACTAGTGTTTATTGATGATGTGACAAAGGACAGAAGCAGCCGAATGAATTCTGAGGTGTTCAGAGACATACTGTCTGCTCAAATCCAGCTAAATGCAGTCAAATTGATTGGGCAGCGTTTCATGATACAGATGGACAATGACCCAAAACATACAGCCAAAGCAACCCAGGAGTTTATTAAAGCAAACAAGTGGAAAATTCTTGAATGGCCAAGTCAGTCACCTGATCTTAACCCAATTGAGCATGCATTTCACTTGTTGAAGACTAAACTTCAGACAGAAAGGCCCACAAACAAACAGCAACTGAAAGCCACTGCAGTAAAGGCCTGGCAGAGCATTAAAAAGGAGGAAACCCCAGCATCTGGTGATGTCCATGAGTTCAAGACTTCAGGCTGTCATTGCCAGCAAAGAGTTTCAACCAAGTATTAGAAATTAACATTTTATTTTCAGTTATTTAATTTGTCCAATTACTTTTGAGCCCCTGAAATGAAGAGACTGTGTTAAAAAATGCTTTAGTTGCCTCACATTTTTATGCAATCGTTTTGTTCACCCCACTGAATTAAAGCTGAAAGTCTGCACTTCAACTGCATCGGAGTTGTTTCATTTAAAATTCATTGTGGTAATGTACAGAACCAAAATTAGAAAAAAGTTGTCTCTGTCCAAATATTTATGGACCTAACTGTATCTAGTTCCGTGAGAAACTAGTACTGCTACTTTGAAGTCTTCTTTATGACTTGGTGAGAAAAAAAATAATTAAAAAATCTGCTAAAGCTCCTGGTATAAGAAGTTAATAATCACTGAGTTTTCTTGAACTAAGGATATTTACTATAGCGTGGCCCTACACAGACTTTGTTCTTTGAAGTAAATTACTGAATAAAAAATACTTACAGTATACACTACAAAGGCTTTTGTACCCATCTGTAGAACAGGCAAAGAACATATGTAGCTAGATGCTTTTCAAAGTTGTTTAATCATTTCTCTTTATTTATACTGATGCTTTTCCTGAATGTCCTCTATCTGTTTTTGAATATTAGAACAAGACATTCAGTCCAACAATCTCGTCAATCTTATTCACCTTATTTCTCCAAAATGACATCAAATCAAGATTTGAAGGTCCCTAGAGTTGTACTGTCCACCACACTACTTGGTAACTTTTTCCATGTGTCCATAGTTCTCTGTGTGAAGAAAAAATGTATAATGATTGCATGAAATCTGCACTTAACAAGTTTCCAACTGTGCTCTCATGTTCTTGGAGAATTTGTTTAAAATTCTGAAGGAAATTAGAACAATTGATCCTGTCTCCAATTTTAGAAGAACTTAATCATGCCAACCCTTAATCTGCTTTCTTAAACTAAAAAGGTTTGGCTCCTTTAGTCTTTCCTCATCAGTAATATCTATCAGTTGCGAAATTAGCCTGATTGTCCTTCTCTGCACTACTGTTGCATTGCATTTTTTGTAATATGAAGACTAAAACTGAACATAGTCTTCCACATGAGGCCTCACTAGTGCATTATATAACTTAAGCATAAACTTCTTTGACGTCTCTACACATCATACTATCTCTTATATATATTTCTCTTCTGGTTCGTCCTGCTTCCACTTCAAAAACGGTCCCGCCCACACGCAGCCGACATGGCATTTCTCGATTCCTATTTGTTGTCTTCCATGTCATGCAATATACTGGCCTGCTGAACATAATACATCCAACAAGTACTCGAGGTGCTGCCACAACGGTAAAGTTGCTTTACCACCCTTGTGGGAGCCATCTGTGTCTTTACAACACAGCAAACATCAGAAGCTAAAAATTATCATGAACACATTCGAGAATACAACCCGTCTCTAGCGTCTGCTTCCATGGGTGCACAGATAACTCAACCTCCTGGCCACGGACCATACTGTTTTAAAATACACGGGCAAATTTATCACCAAATCTCTCCACTATACGCTAACAATTCTACCTCTCCAGGATATGGACAGTTGTATGTTTTTCACACAGCGCAAGCTACTGAAGTACGCTTACAAAATAAAGCAAATTCTGCATGCAGCGAAAATGTACTTCTCCAGCTAGATTCCATGCTCAGAACCATCAACCCCTTCGCTAAATCATACAAACACATGCATGAAATCGCTCAGTCCAATCCAACAGCATCTGTACAAATGGTTTTCAAGGAACCCCTAGGCAGGATTTACGACGATACAATGTCCCGACATGTCACACCGATGTTGCAGCGATTTTTGTCACAGAAGATGGTGAAAAGCCTGCCGAAAGGGACATTTACATCTATCCCATAGGCAACTCCTGTAAACAGATTTCCACGCTCAATATGAATTGCGATCCTATGGTTTATCCACTTTTATTCCCTTACGGAGACATTGGTTGGCACAAAGATTTACAACATGTTCCCGATAAAAGAACCACCAAGCGTATAAGGCTTACTCAATGCCAATTTTATGTGTACAGATTAGCAATGAGGAATACATTTAGTATTTTGCACTCCAGCGGCAAACTATTCGAACAGTACGTTGTAGATGCGTATGTTAAAACAGCGGGCGTGCATCTCAACTATCTCAGATTACATCAACAAGATCTGCGCGTTGAACTATCAGATGCACTGCAAGCAAACGCTGAAAATAACAATGTTCGTGTAGGCAAAATGATCATATTACCATCCACATTTCCAGGAAATCCAAGATACATGCAACAAAACTATCTGGATGCCATGGCCATAGTACGTAAATTCGGAAAGCCTGATTTATTTATCACTTTCACATGTAATCCTGCTTGGCCGGAAATTCTATATGCACACTGCATCTTTCAAGAAGTATTTATTTCTTCTTGATTTCTGAATTCCTTTCTCACCGTTTCCCGTTCCTATTCTTACACCGCTGTATGCTACGGCGGGCGTCGGCTAGTATAACCTAAAATTCTTTTGGACTTCTTAATAGCTTCTGTGGACTGTTTGAATGTGGAAAGCCACTATGACTCATAGGTGCTTCTCATAAGATGTACATTCAAATTTTGAAAACTCCCTTTGTACATTCAGATTTAACATTTTTATTTTATAGGTGTAATACTTTTACACTATACACTGAATTTAGTGTGCATACTAATGAATAAGTTAATATATTTAAAACGGCTATGGTTTACATAAATTGCCCAAATGCTAGTGTGGGAAAATAAAGTGCCATTAGAAGGCAGAAATCCCTGTTACATGTTTTGAATGTCCAAAAGGGCATTAGACAGGGGCACCAGCACAAGTAAGAGGCAGAGGAATTTTGGGTGGAAGCCTGTAATGCTCACCCAGGACACTAGGACTTCTGGATGCATTACAATAAGCAGCCTTTTAATAGAAGCTCCCTATTTCTCACTATTTAAATAGCAGCTGTAAAAAGCTCCCCAAAAAGCTCCCTAAGGAAAAATAAAGTTCGATCTATCTATCTGTCTAGAAGGCAGACAACCCAGTAGGTGATGTAGCTAAAAGAAGGCATCAGGAATAATATATGTTTATTTAATATCAAAATATGTTCTGGGTTACAAACACAGCACATAATGACAAATGTAATAAAACACAAGAAACATGTTTTGATGAAAAAGAGTCTTGCAGATGTGGGTTTGGCTGCATAGTTAACCTCATAAAAACGACAAAATCAATTTTCTTCTACACTGGAGAGTGTACTGTAAAGCACATTTGGAGTATGTCAGCAGGATGCAGGTGAAACTCATTACTAGATTAGGCTGGTGCTGCCGCTTAGCGACTCTACTGGGGGCTGTGACAATGAAAGTAATTCCTGTCCAACCCAGGGCCACATTCAGTTGTGAGCATCTTAAAAGTCCTTCACTTGACACAGTGACTTCCTGACACTTACTAGGTGAAGCTATATTTGGAACAAGCATAGATTATTGGGTTTTGTAACATTTGAACAAATAAGAAATATCACAAAGAGACAGATGGATGCATATACACTGACAGCTATATTTGACTGGTTTGTATAAGTAGAAATTGGGGGCTCCACTAATAAAGTGATGCAAAAAATAAAAAAAGATACCATAGAATTTTAAAAAATAAGTAGACTGGTCACAGTCAAAAGTCAAGGTAGTGTTTGTATTTAAATCTGACATGTGTTCTAGACAGATATTTTGTTGTATATATAAATGTCACAGTAGTGATACTGGCATCTGTTTGTAACCTGTTACAAGCAGCAACACATCAATAATGATACTATGTAAAACTACAAATGATATGTTAGCATGGCAAGCCATTTTACCATTTAATTCCTTTCATGAATAAATCACATTTACATTCATATTTACATATTTATACAGTGCATCCGGAAAGTATTCACAGCGTATCACTTTTTCCACATTTTGTTATGTTACAGCCTTATTCCAAAATGGATTAAATTCATTTTTTTTCTCAGAATTCTACACACAACACCCCATAATGACAACATGAAAAAAGTTTACTTGAGGTTTTTGCAAATTTATTAAAAATAAAAAAATTGAGAAAGCACATGTACATAAGTATTCACAGCCTTTGCTGTGAAGCTCGAAATTGAGCTCAGGTGCATCCTGCTTCCCCTGATCATCCTTGAGATGTTTCTGCAGCTTAATTGGAGTCCACCTGTGGTAAATTCAGTTGATTGGACATGATGTGGAAAGGCACACACCTGTCTATATAAGGTCCCACAGTTGACAGCTCATGTCAGAGCACAAACCAAGAATGAAGTCAAAGGAATTGTCTGTAGACCTCCGAGACAGGATTGTCTCGAGGCACAAATCTGGGGAAGGTTACAGAAAAATTTCTGCTGCTTTGAAGGTCCCAATGAGCACAGTGGCCTCCATCATCCGTAAGTGGAAGAAGTTCGAAACCACCAGGACTCTTCCTAGAGCTGGCCGGCCATCTAAACTGAGCGATCGGGGGAGAAGGGCCTTAGTCAAGGAGGTGACCAAGAACCCGATGGTCACTCTGTCAGAGCTCCAGAGGTCCTCTGTGGAGAGAGGAGAACCTTCCAGAAGGACAACCATCTCTGCAGCAATCCACCAATCAGGCCTATATGGTAGAGTGGCCAGACAGAAGCCACTCCTTAGTAAAAGGCACATGGCAGCCCGCCTGGAGTTTGCACCAAAAGGCACCAGAAGGACTCTCAGACCATGAGAAAGAAAATTCTCTGCTCTGATGAGACAAAGATTGAATTCTTTGGTGTGAATGCCAGGCGTCACGTTTGGAGGAAACCTGGCACCATCCCTACAGTGAAGCATGGTGGTGGCAGCATCATGCTGTGGGGATGTTTTTCAGCGGCAGGGACTGGGAGACTAGTCAGGATAAAGGGAAAGATGACTGCAGCAATGTACAGAGACATCCTGGATGAAAACCTGATCCAGAGCACTCTTGACCTCAGACTGGGGCGACGGTTCATCTTGCAGCAGGACAACGACCCTAAGCACACAGCCAAGATATCAAAGGAGTGGCTTCAGGACAACTCTGTAAATGTCCTTGAGTGGCCCAGCCAGAGCCCAGACTTGAATCCGATTGAACATCTCTGGAGAGATCTTAAAATGGCTGTGCACCAACGCTTCCCATCCAACCTGATGGAGCTTGAGAGGTGTTGCAAAGAGGAATGGGCCAAACTGGCCAAGGATAGGTGTGCCAAGCTTGTGGCATCATATTCAAAGAGACTTGAGGCTGTAATTGCTGCCAAAGGTGCATCGACAAAGTATTGAGCAAAGGCTGTGAATACTT
This sequence comes from Erpetoichthys calabaricus, assembly GCF_900747795.2. Lineage (NCBI taxonomy): Eukaryota > Metazoa > Chordata > Cladistia > Polypteriformes > Polypteridae > Erpetoichthys > Erpetoichthys calabaricus. The sequence goes on along the minus strand of NC_041394.2, from coordinate 191,679,780 downwards.
ATGTACATGTGATTTCTCAGTTTTTTTATTTTTAATAAATTTGCAAAAACCTCAAGTAAATTTTTTTCATGTTGTCATTATGGGGTGTTGTGTGTAGAATTCTTAGGAAAAAAATGAAGTTAATCCATTTTGGAATAAGGCTGTAACATAACAAAAGGTGGAAAAAGTGATGCGCTGTGAATACTTTCCAGATGCACTGTATATATATATAAAATATAAATAAACAAATAAAAAAATATATACAGTATATACTGTATATTAGGGTTGGGAATCGATTAAAAAATTAACTAGTTAATTGTATAAATGTATGAAATAATCATGATTAATCGCATCTAACACTAAAACATGTAATTACAAAATTAATACATAAATCATGAAGTAATTACACACTGAATCACAAATATAATGTAGAATCAACACAAAGGGATTAAAAAAAAATAATGGCATAGTTTAAACTTAAACAATGACCTTAAACCTGAATTTTTAACAAAATACAACTTGAGAAAGTACAACCTGAATTTGAATGCCTTCCTAAAACGCAAGATGAATAAAAGGCAACAAGAAAACGAGGCCAATGTATTGATTCTCAGATTGGCATAGCATATGACACACAGACATGTCAAAGTAAAAATTAAACAATCAAAACAACTATTGTCTTTGAATGCACTGCTGAAGACTGATTTAATTGAAAGAATACGCATCTCTAAAATGGGCATACATTAATACTTGTGTTAAAACTCTGTAAATACTATCCTTATTTATTCATCACCATCAACAACTTGATAATTACACTCTAAACAAGTGTCTTTCAACCGGTGCACTCTGGAAATAATAGTGTAGTGCCCCTGGGTCCTGGCCTGTGAGAGACATGGTCCTCAGGTGGTTATGGCCTATCTGAGGAGGACAGGACTCCTTGGAGAAGCCAACATAAAATCAGTTTTGTGATTGCTGTTTTGCAGACACAGTACTTAGACAACACTTTAGCAGCCAGGAATATGTGCCGGGAGTCCATCTGCCTGGGTGCATATATTCCAGTACCCAGGCCCAATATTCCAGTACCATCGGATGAGTACGCCTTATTCATTGGTCAAGAGTTCCGTCTTCATTTGAATCTCAAATAATTATAGGAATGTACCTTTCTTGTTTTACAGAAGTATTAATAATATTTTCGCAAAAAATGCATCCATTTTACACATTTTGAGCATATGAATATAGATTATGCTGAACGAGTTACATGAAATTTTTTTTTCTTTTTTCCATGGATGTTTTTCACAAAGTTTGTCAATGGATAGAACGAGTCACCATTACATTCTAATATATCATTAACTGCATCCTTTTGTTATGCATTAAGACATGAGATAAAAAATATCTCTTGGGCACCACTACAAACAATGCAGAGTAAATAACACAAACAAAAAACATAATTTTTTTGGTGGAGTATTCCTTTAATTAAGACAACAACTAAAACTGATCTATATTTAACAAAATGCAATAGGTGAAGGAGAATGTTACAAACAGAAGTAATTTAATAAATGTGTTTATTGACTTAAAACCAACTGTTTTGTAGTTGGCTTGTTCTATCTATCATCTTCCATAATTGTATTTAGTTTAGTTTTTACATGGTTAACTTTATGTCATTTTCAAATTATTACTTATTTGGTACATGTTCTGCAAAATACTCTTTAGGTTGCCCTCTGATAATTTCATGAGCTAGTGTACAGAGTGGTTAGAACACAAACTGGACCTAAATTGAAACCATATCATCTCTAAGTTAAGAAGAATTACGCTCCAGCTCTTTGGTGCCTCAGTAAAAGTATTTTAAACCTGATCAGATCAGCAGGGCTATAAACCTAAGGCTGACTATAAAGGGCTAATTGACAAGGATTACCTGTAATGGGGGGTTAGCCCCTCAAGGGTCTTGCTTCCACATGTGACCTCTTCATTTGATCTTAACTGGTGGAAGAAATGGGCTGAGTTCCAGCACTGCTGGAATCTAAATATGCCAGATGCACATAAATGATTGATAGATTAAGCCTGCCTCTCCACACTTGCATTTCCGAAGGAACCCTAAAACCCATGGACTGATTTACTGGATCCAAAATGAAATGAGATGGTGAAGAACACATTTAAAAGCTCATTAAATTCTGTTAAAGTAAAAAAAAAATGGCATAAGGTACTGTATAGTCAGCTATCACTAAACTATTCATCTGTACATGAACAAATACCATATGTCCACTTTAGATTCTTGAGGCAGGAATATATCACAGCAGATTAACAATATAGGAATCCAAATAGATTAAACCAAAAGTTCATCAGCCAATTGCTTGATTCACTTGGGTGTTCTTTAGACATACAATCATCCAGTCATCCTCTTTCTGAAAACATTTTACCATTTTAGGTGTATGTGAATACCAAGACTAGTTTTAGCAGCACGGGGAACAGGGCAGAAACTGTGATGGTTACTTCTGAATATCTCGAATAGTCAAACCAAGTTAAGTAGACTTTATTGTCATACCCTTTATACTTGGTACATTATATAATGAAATTATGTTTCCCAGGCCCTCAGTGCAATATTTAGACAATAAATATGACAACAAAGAAATACAGGGGGTGAATAATTTTACATAAGGCAATGTAGAACAACATCTGTGCAAATCAGCATCATGTCGGAAAACAGCAATTAGTGATGATAGAAAACGGATGATGATAGAAAACGGATGAAAAGAAACGTAGAACAGAAAAGTAATTAAGTAATTAGATATGAACCTATGGTAAGTGTGCACACGCAGGAACAGGGGTTAATTGTGTTCAGGAGCCTGAATTCCTATGGGAAGAAGCTGTTATTTAGTCCAGCAGTGTCAATCTGCAGAGTCTGATACCTTCTTGCAGACAGAAGCAGGGAAAGGAGTAGGCTAAGTAGCGATCCTCCACTTGCTAGTTGCATTATGGGTGCAGTGTATTGTGAACATGTCCTAGATAGAAGGGAGAGAAGCCCTGATGATCTTTTCCACAGTGCACACTATCCGTTTTACGTATTTGTGTTCAGACAGTTTACAGTTCCCATACCAGACAGTGGTGCAACTGGCTGGGACGGTTCATTGGTGTCCCTGTAAAATGTGGTGAGGATATAGCATGGATGTATTGCCCTCTTCAGTCAGCACAGAAACTGGAGTCAATGCCTTCTTGGTAAAGAAGGAGGTATTGATAGACTATGCCTGGTCCTCTGCTAGATGTACACCAATGAGTTTGGTGATTTCCATTCTGTCAACCTCTAGCATTTGATGTAAAGTGGAGATTGGGCAGGGTGGATCGTCCCAAAGTCTTTCATCATCTCTTCAGTTTTATCAGCTCAGAAAGACAGGTTGTTGCACTTGCACCAGTTTATCAGCTATTCCATTTCCATTATGTTCTCTGTCTCATCATCATCATCATCATCATAGGCATTATGCTTAGTATCACTTCTGCAATACCATTTTGTTTGGCATTAGTATCACCACTGTTGTTTTGTTATGGGTAACACCTTTAACATTACTATGCCTGCTGCTAATTACGGGTCATGGAAGTCATGTGACATGTTATATTATCATGTTATCCAATAAATACAGATCAGCCACAGGAAAAATGAACAAGCATAAGGATCTAAGCGACTTTGACAAGGGACACTTTTCAATAGCTAGATGACTGGGTCAGAGCAGCACCAAAATGAAATCGTTCTTATGGGGTGTTCCTGGTAGTAGTGGTTAGAATCTACCAAAGGTGGTCCAAGAAAGGATAACCGGTGAACCAGCTACAGGTCATAGGTGCCTAAGGCTCATTGATGTATGAGAGGAGCAAAAGCTAGGCTTTTTTTTGGTCTTGTCCATTTTGGAAGATGGACATCTGAGATGGAACTCCGTTAGCAGTGATGTTATTTTACCTTCATTCACTATCATCCTGAGGCATCCTGTACAGTATATGTAAGTATACACAAGTATGAGTAGCAGAAAATGTAAAAGATAGCTAAATCTTCAGCAAAGCCTAAACAGGTCTCAAGTTCAGAGACAGAAACTGTCCTGGACAGATAGGTGAAAGAACAGATCTCCCAGGACCTGAAGCATCAACTCCATTGGCTCCAGCCGAGAGCAAAAGTGGGTGTGAAACTGCAAGTGAGTCGGACCAGGAGAACTCATAGATTCCAAGAGGTTCATTGGAACTGAGCATGGCCTTACTATCCACACTGTCTACTAACCCCCTGCAAGTCAGAGGCACCAACTCCAACTGGGTTTGCCAAAACAAACAGTCTGAGCTGAAGGTATCGATCACCGCAATGATTACTGCAATAACTTCTGCACTCTTTGGGAAAGTGGAGGGGGGCATAAATGAGATAAAGAGTAATACAAAGAAGTTTACAAAGAATATAAGTAAAGATATAAAGGACACAAACATGACAAAGGAGAAGCTGCTTCAGGATATTAAAGACCAGGATAAACATTTAAGTAATTACTTTGAAGCAACCTTTAAAAGTGTGCTACAAAAAAAATTAGGAAATAAAAATACAGGAAAATGTGAGTAAGGTTGAGAATAAAATTTGAATACTTGCTGCTCAGAAGATCTTAAGCAAACGTTCACGACTTGTATTGAAACAGTTGAACAATTGGTATCCTGCCACTAACGAAAAAGCAATGGTTACAAAATCCAAATGCAAAGTGCTTGGAGACAGATTAGCTGTGCTGGAAACCCAGTGGAATTCATAGCTGAACTATTCTCTAAAATAATTGGAGAGGGCTTTAAATCAGACACCGAGATATCACCATCTTATTGCACAGGTGGATTGAATCTATCAAAACCTAGAAGCCTTATTGTTCATTTCGACAAACTACAGTCTAAAGTAAATTTGACATCACCTCTCAGACTGAAACAAGAGATTATATTTGAAAATAACCACATTCAGATTTTCCTTGATTTCTCACCTTCAACAGCTGATAAACATGTTGCATTTTACACCATTAAACAGCGCTTACACAAAGCTGAAATCACATACAGCCTCTTGTATCCTGATAAATTGATAGTGGATACTCAAGGCAAGTTCTACATTTTTAGTTCTCCAGATGAAGCAGAAAAACAGCCAAGAAAACTCATCCTGACACTCTTTGAAATATGATCATGAATCACGTTGTTACCTTTTTTTTCCCCCAATGGGGACTGTTTAACATCATTCCCTGGGTTTATTGTTTCAGGACTGTTTAAGATTATATTCTAGGTTTATAGTATTTGGACTATATTACCAATGGATATCTCTATTTTAATCTTTCTACACCGCTGCTGGGGGGCTTGTTTTTCTTTGGATGAGCTCGGTCTCTAGGCTTGTGAAAGGATTGGGAGTTTGTGAATTGTGGTCTAGCCTCACTTGTGGAGGCAAAATGGGCAGGGGGTAGAGAAAGAGAGCAAGATTATTTCTAATCTATCCTCTTTATCCCCACAATTGTAAGCGCCAACACAATAGGCTTCATAGCTGTAAATCCAGGAAAAATTTGAAATTAAGGTTAAAGCTATCTTATGTAATAATGTGCTACCTTAATTTAAGACTATAAAATGTTAACAAAAGTTCAGAAGCAATGTCTCTATGACCAAACAGTGAACTTTGTGAGCTGGAATGTTAAAGGTCTCAATCACAAATTAGAGAAAGTATTCTCTCACAGGTCTAAATGGCAAGGCAATGTTTTTACTGAAGATTCACTTAATAAGCAAGGACAAGTTTCAGTTGCAAAGAGATTTGATTCCACTCCTGCTATACAAAGAAAACTAGAGGTGTGGGAATCTTAATACATGAACAATTTGTAGTATCAGATGTAGTATCTGATCCTGAAGGGCAATATGTGATGGTGATGTGCAATTTATTTAATTGTAAAGTGATTTTGATAAATATCTATGCACCCAATGTGGATGATAGAGACTTCTTCCAAAACGTATTTGCATCCATTCCTAATGTGAACACTCACAAAATTATAATGGCTGGAGAATTTAATTGTGTTTTAAATCCAAAACCTAGTTAGGTCTTCAGCTACAGTAGCGATAACATCTAACACTACAAAAACAATTACACAGTTTGTAATCAATCATAACTTATCAGACCCATGGAGATTTCTAAATCCAAACTTAAGAGCATATTCCTTCTTCTCACCAGTACATTACTGTTACTCAAGAATGGATTATTTCTTTATAGATAACAATTTTTGCCAACAATCAAATCTTGCAAGTACAATGCTATTGTTATCTCCAACCAATACCCTATAATAATGGATGTATGAGTGCCCCACATACTCGTCTCACAGCTGGCGTCTTAACCCCCTGTTGTTAGCTGACAAGAACTGTACAGAATTTATATCCGTGCAAATTGATTATTTTTTAGAGACAAATGCGTCCTCCGCAGTCTCTGCAGGAATACTCTGGGAAACTCTGAAGGAATTTTTAAGAGGGCATATTATTTCATATCTCTCCCACAAAAATAAATTGGAAATCAAGAAAGTATCTGAGTTAATCAGTGAAATAAGCAGAATAGATCAAGAACACACCAGGGGCCTCATGTATAACGCCGTTCGTAGAACTCACACTATAACATGGCGTAAGCACAAAAGCGGGAATGTGCGTACGCACAGAAAAATCCAGATGCAGGAATCTGTACGTACGCAAACTTCCACATTCTTCCACTACATAAATCCCGATCAGCGTGAAAAGTAACGCACGTGCACGCGCCTTCTGTCCCGCCCCAACTCCTCCCAAAATTAAACCTCTTTGAATATGCAAATCAATATAAATAGCCCTTAAGCTCAGCCTTCTGTGAAAAGACAATGGGAAAAGCACGGGGGAAAATATAAGAATTTCAGCGAATACCAAGTGGAGGCAAAGGAAAAACGTACTATTTGTTGGTTTAAACAGTGGTATAATCAACAAAAGGAAGTTGATCGAGTGACAGTGTGTCGGAGAAACTCGAAAGCTCAAGTTCACAAAGTCGCACAGTGCCCGAAATAAAAAAGAAGTCACATATCAAAGTCTTTCTCCAAATACCCAATCACCACACAATCAGCTCTGTAATAGACGTGAAGCCATCTGTAAGTTTAGAACGACGATTCTTCAAAAGTTTTAAGGAACATTGAAAAATCTTCGTAATACATGTTTAATTATTCTATCCGTCTATCCTTCCAGTGTCGCGTCAGCACGAGCAAGAATACAACGCAATGCAGGAACAATCCCTGAACTAGCTAGCGCTGCGGCACCGTGTCCTCACATGTTTAATTATTAACAATACAGATTATTTAAATGAAGTTAAAGTTTTATCTGTATAATATAATCAACATATTTTGCTGCATTTCATCTTGTGTACATAGCACCTGATGCTAATGCTAACTCGGCTCTGGGGCTTTTGCATGACACCATCAGCAGTAAACAGAGCAAGTATCCTGAGGCTGTTCACATCATTTCTGGGGACTTTAATCATGTAGATCTGAAAGCAGTTCTCCCTCAATTCCATCAACACATAAAGTGTGCAACCAGGGGAGTAAAAACACTGGACAAGTTGTACACAAACATCAGACAGGCCTATAGGGCTAAACCCCTAGCACACCTTGGCCAGTCTGATCATACATCTCTGCTTCTAATCCCTGCATATACTCCCCTCAGGAAACAAGCTCCCATTATGACCAGGACTGTTACCATATGGCCCGAGGAGGCCTCCCAACAGTTGCAGGACTGCTTCCAGAGAACCGATTGGGAGGTTTTCTATCACCAAGACTTGGAGTACCACACTACTGCAGTCCTGGATTACATCAGGTTCTGCACGGACAACGTCACCAGGGACAGACGCATAAGGATTTATCCTAACAGGAAGCCCTGGATGACGAGGGATGTCCAGAGTCTGCTGAAAACTAGGAATACTGCTTTCAGGTCTGGGGATGGGGCTCTTTACAGTGTAGCCAGAGCGAACCTGAAGAGAGGCATCCGAGAGGCCAAGGCAGCATACAGAAGGAGGATAGAAGATCATCTGAGGAGTAACAACACCAGGCAGGTGTGGCAGGGTGTCCAGCACATCGCCGGCTACAAATCCAGCAACTCCTTGGCTGCTGAGGGAGACGCTTCTCTGGCAGAGGAGCTGAACATCTTCTTTGCCCGCTTTGAGGCGACACCAACAGCAGCTCCATCACAACAGCCTGTTCACAACAGCAATTTACTCACAGTGGAAGTGTGTGAGGTGAGGCGGGTGATGAGGAAAGTGAACCCGAGGAAGGCTGCAGGACCCGACGGTGTGGCTGGACGGGTGCTGAAAGACTGTGCAGATCAACTGGCCGGAATCTTCACCAGGATTTTCAACCAGTCCCTGTCCCAGGCCACTGTCCCATCCTGCCTCAAGTCCTCAATCATTGTTCCGCTGCCAAAAAAAATCCAACATGAACAGTCTGAATGATTTCCGCCCAGTGGCACTCACATCTGTCATCATGAAGTGCTTTGAGAAACTGGTGCGGAGTCATATCATCGCCTGCCTGCCAGCAGACCTGGACCCATTTCAGTTTGCTTACAAAGCAAAGAGATCCACGGAGGATGCTGTGGCCACAGCCCTTCATGCTGCCCTGACCCACCTGGAGCAGCAGGGGAGTTACGCCAGACTGCTCTTTGTAGACTTCAGCTCGGCGTTTAACACCATCCTCCCACAACGACTGGTGTCCAAACTGGCAGATCTGGGACTTCCATCACTCACCTGCAGTTGGATACTGGACTTCCTGTCGGGTCGCTCCCAGAGGGTCAGGCTGGGTCTCCACACATCCACTGCTCTCAGCCTCAACACCGGGACGCCGCAGGGTTGTGTGCTCAGCCCGCTCCTCTACACCCTCTACACATATGACTGTGTCCCCACTCACCATAGCAACAAGATTATAAAGTTTGCGGATGACACGACGGTGGTCGGACTCATCTCGGGCAAGGAGGGTGAGCTAGCATACAGGGACGAGGTGGAGCGACTGTCAGAGTGGTGCACAGTCAATAACCTGCTCCTCAACAACAAAAAAACAAAGGAGCTTGTTATTGACTTTAGGAAAAACAAAACTGACATCCAGCCACTCACCATTGGCGGGGCATGTGTGGAGAGGGTCCCGGTGTTCAGGTTTCTGGGTATGGAGCTGGAGGATGACCTGACCTGGAGTGCCAACACCAAGGAGCTGCTAAAGAAGGCACAGCAGAGACTGTATTTTCTGAGAATTCTCAGAAAGAACCACCTCCCAAAAAATCTGCTCCTTGCTTTTTATCATTGTTCCATTGAGAGTGTGCTCACGTACGGACTGTGTGTGTGGTACGGCAGTTGCACTTCCTCAGAAAAGAAAGCGCTACACAGGGTCGTCAGGATAGCGGAGAGAACAATTGGTTGTACCCTCCCCACTCTGGAACAAATCTACACCTCCTGAAGCCGCAAAAAAGCAATAGACATTTCGCAGGACTCATCACATCCCGGTCATTGCCTATTCCAGCTTTTGCCATCGGGCAAGAGATACAGAGCTATGAAAACTAGGACAAACCGCCTTAAAAACAGCTTTTATCCGAAAGCAATCATGGCCCTGAACTCAAAATAAAACTGCTCTATATTATTCTTCCAATGTGCAATATATACCTTAGGTCAACAAGTGCAATTTGTATATTTATTACTATTCGGTTTGTTATTATATTCTGTCTTTTTGTCATTTTAACCCTTATTCCTCACACTGAGTTGATTGCACCTTCAATTTCGTTGTTCCTTTGTAAAAGTGACAATGACAATAAAGATCTATCTATCTATCTATCTATCTATCTATCTATCTATCTATCTATCTATCTATCTATCTATCTATCTATCTATCTATCTATCTATCTAAAAATGATATCGCCATCATATGCAAATGCGCACTTTATAAAGTGGCGCAGGTTGTGCAATATTATAACTGTAGTGCAAGTTTACAGTGAGGTGATTGTACTTATCAGTCCAAACAGTTCTACAAGGAGCACTTGATGGACTGATTGAGTGCGTTTATAGTTCTTGGGATGAAACTTTTTCTAAACCTATAAGTCCGTACAGGGAAGTCTCTGAAACGTTTTGCCGTGGCTGAGTCAGCGTCTGCTTCATGCTGTATACCGATAATTCTCTTTCCGATCAGCTGCTGCTGTGATTCCCCACTCAGATACAGTGATATAAATACTCCGAGTGGTGCAGTGAGAGTAATATGGAAAAAGATGATCTGCTGTGGCAACCCTTAACGGGAGCAGCTGAAAGAAGAAGAAGATGCATTGAGAGTAACAACACTAAAGCAGTTATGGTATTTGGAATACTATGGCTATTCCCTGGACCATTATATTGCTGCAGGTTAATTACAATCAGATGCATTACACTAATAAACAATAGTTAGTTTCAGTGTATTTATAAAGCCGCGTCAGGAATGTGGGTCTAAGAAAGAAAGGGTGACCACACAGGAACAGTAGCACTGCTTTGATGCTGGGTGCTGCCAGTCTGCAAAACCAAGCGGAGAAATTGTGTACGCCAGGGCATGAGGTACCGTGGAAAAGTGTGTGGCTTTACGCCAAGTTTAGGTTTTATACATCGCGATTTAAGCATGGAAACGTTCGTACGCAACATTTCTGTGCGTACGCACCGTTTATACATGAGGCCCCAGGTCTCCAAAGGAGGCACTTTATAAAAAAACACAGGCTTTGTAATTAAAATTCAACCTCTTGACAACAAAAGAAACAGAATAACTAATTTTTAAATCACGACATCATTACTATGAAAACTGAGAGAAGGCTAATAAGATCTTAGCTCAACAAATCCACAAGTAGGAAGTTTGCAATGCAATATCAGTATTTACCAACACAGATGGAGATAAAATCATTGACCATAAAAATATAATGCACACATTTACTATACTATAAGTCTTCATATTCTACTCAGTTTAAAGAAGACAAGACATAATCTTATGTCTTAATCTGCCAAGGCTGCCCTTTGTCACCGATTCTGTTCATAACTTTTATGGACAGAATTTCTAGGCGTAGCCAGGGCGTTGAGGGGGTCCGGTTTGGTGGGCTCAGGATTGGGTCACTGCTTTTTGCAGATGATGTTGTCCTGTTTGCTTCATTAGGCTGTGATCTTCAGCTCTAACTGGATTGGTTCGCAGCTGAGTGTGAAGTGGCTGGGATGGGAATCAGCACCTCCAAATCCGAGACCATGGTCCTCAGCCGGAAAAGGGTGGAGTGCCCTCTCAGGGTTGGGGGCGAGATCCTGCCCCAAGTGGAGGAGTTCAAGTAGCTCGGGGTCTTGTTCACGAGTGAGGGAAAAATGGAGCATGAGATCGAGAGGCGGATTGGTGCAGTGTCCGCAGTGATGAGGGCTCTGCATCAGTTTGTCGTCATGAAAAAGGAGCTGAGCCGTAAGGCAAAGCTCTCAATTTACCAGTCAATCTACGCTCCTACCCTCACCTATGGTCATGAGTTATGGGTATTGACCGAAAGAACAAGATCGCAAATACAAGCAGCTGAAATGAGTTTCCTCCGTAGGGTGTCTGGGCTTTCCTTTAAAGATAGGGAAAGAAGCTCAGTCATTTGGGAGGGGCTCAGAGTAGAGCCCCTGCTCCTCCGCATCGAGAGGAGTCAGATGAGGTGTCTCGGGCATCTGATCAGGATGCCTCCTGGATGCCTCCCTGGTGAGGTGTTCCGGGCACGTCTAACCGGGAGGAGGCCCCGGGGAAGACCCAGGACACGCTTGAGGGACTATGTCCCCCGGCTGGCCTGGGAACGCCTCGGGATTCTCCCGGAAGAGCTAGAAGTGGCCGAGGAAAGGGAAGTCTGGGCATCTCTGCTCAAGCTGCTGCCCCCACGACCCGATCTCGGATAAGCGGAAGAGGATGGATGGATGGATGGATGAAGACATAATCTAATGCCTTTTTTGATGCATTACAGATACCACAGCTAGTTACTCTCAGAGCCGAGGAACTGGATAAACCTCTGACACTCTCAGAATTACTAAATGCTATAAACTCACTTCAGAGTGGGAAAGCAACAGGACCTGATGCCCACCCTACTGAATGTTTTTAAGAAACTTTCAGTTAAGCTAGCTCCCCTATTATAAGCAACATTTATAGAAGCCAGACACAATAAAATTCTACCTTAAACTTTTCATCAAGCATTAATTAACATCTTTCCTAAGATGTAATAATTAACATCTTTCCTAAGATGTAATAAGGACTTATTACAATATGCATCATAAAGACCAATCTCACTTCTGCATAACAATGTTAAGATACTCTCCAAAGTTCGACCTAGGAGGATTGAGAAAGTGTTTCCTTTGGTAATATCACAAGACCAAACCAGGTTTATTAAAGGCAGACACTTAGCTTCCAATATTTGACAACTGTTTAATGTAATAAATTCACCCATAAACTCTAACACCCCAGAGATCTTATTATCTTTGGATGAAAAAAAATTTGATATAGTTGAATGGGACTACCTATTCACCACATTGCACAAATCTGGGTTTGGCCCAAACATTTATGCATGGATCAAACTACGATATACCATTCCAGATGCTTCAGTTTGTATTAACAACATTATTTCAGTCTACTTCAAACTAGACAAAGTACTAGACAAGAATGCCCCCATCACAACTGCTCTTTGTAATCGTCACTAGAGCCATTGGCTGTTCACTTTCGAAATGTATCTGAGATAAAGAGGATTCTCAGAGTAGGCCTTGAACAGAAAACATCACTATATATGCAGATGATACGGTACTGTATATATCAGACCCACAAAATTCCATGCAGCAGTCCTAGCAGAATTTCAAAAGATAACTGGACTCAAAATTAATTTGAATAAAAGTGTGCTTTTTCCAGTGAACTCTTTAGCACACAATATTAGATTGCACACCTTCCCATTTACCATCACAGATTAGTTAAAATACCTAGAGGTAAACACCACAAGTCTTTTTCAGCAAAATTTTGCTGTCTGCATGCAAAAACTGGTAAACAAGACATGTATAGATGGTGTATCTACAATCTTACTTTAGCAGGTAGAATCAACACTGTCAAGATAAATATCCTTCCCAAGCTTCTTCTTCTATTTCATAGTACAGTATCCCCATATAGTTAACAAATCACTTTTTAAGAAATAAGATTCAATCATAACCTTATTTAGTCTCCGTGCTAATAGTGAATTAAAGGCAATTACAGGCTGTTTGTTCTTCTCCACTTTAAACCCATCTGGGAGTACACCAAACACAGCTGTTAATGGATTAGAAGGGATTGTAACACCAAGGCTTTCTGATGGGTATTTAAAGATTTTGGTCCAGAATGATGCTAATTTGGTGCGTGCCCAAAACACGTGGCCCTGTGAGGCTGGAGCTTGATTGCAACATTCACAGGTTGGATCTTTTCCTACATGACAATAAAGGAGCCAATACGTAACCCGTTTTGAGTAAGCGACCCATTGTTTAAGAAATTATGCTTTAGAGAAGAGGCATTGTTATGAATAATTCATTTATATATATATATATATATATATATATATATATATTTCAATTTTTACTACTTTTAAGGATGCTATTAAATTTTTATCATCATCTTTGTGACATTTCGGTGTCACCATTTTGTATGTCATTTAGAACAGCAGGCACCACCATTTTATGTTTTCATAGTGCCACCTATTCTAGCTAGCTAAAACCTATTTAGAGAGTTAGGACTATTGCATAATTTTTGGACTGCAATTTGGCTCAGTCATTTGGAATTTTTTAACCTTCTGTTTTTTTCACATTGGTTGTTTGTTTTTTTTTGTACTTCATGATCTGTTTCATCATTGGGTCTCTGTGATGCATAATTTCGATGGCACTTCCTTGTTGGGGCAGCAGAACAGACAATGCATACAAAAAAAAGTTATCACACAGGTACAGCAACAACAGGGAAAAGTAACATTCAGGCAGGGACAGACCACAAGCATTCAAATCTATGTATCAGTTAATTAAAAAAATCATTAAACTCTGGCTTACTGATACTCTGTTGGAGTGTTTTTAATTACTGACAGATAATTTACTCAAACCTAACCCCGGTTAATGTAAAGGGACCTCTACAAGACTCTTACAACAATGTGCCCAGTACACCATTTATGGAGGCACCTACAAGCTGCTTTCCCTACAGACCCAAACCACTTTTACTGGCTATTCTTGGAAAAAAATATTTTAATAAAATAAATACATATTTTGATTATACTAAATCAATCTTCACTACTTCATCAAATTCTATCTACTGCTACTTGATGTGGTGTTTTTCTAAAAACTGCCATTAAAATCCGATTCATAGAACTAATATACTGAGCAACTATACAGCAAGAATGTTATACATCTTTTAGCATCTTGGAGATCCCCAATAATTACCTGGAGACAGTATTTTGCATTATTCTTTGTCTGCTCTACTTCATTGGGCCCTTGAGCAAGGCCCTTAATCTGCAATTGCTTAGTCCTGGGTATGTTTATCTGCATCCAGCCCTGCAAGCAGGTCCTCCAACTTCCAGGGAAAAATTAGAGAGATGTAGGCAGGACTGGCACTCCAGCCACCGTAAAAAACCTAACACTATTCTAGTGTGGTGCTGAGGTGTCACCCACTGTACTCGGGTCTCAATCCAGGTGGTTCGTCGTGTGGTGGGTGCAGCAACATACTATTAGCGCATGCTCCCAACAACCTTCGTCTGCACAATGTCTGATTCAAGACATGCACTCTCTTCAGATCTCTTTGTTCATGGCTGTTTGATTAGGGTGTGCTTATAAGTCCATTCTCTATCAAGGTTGCTATATTGGTTTTTCTTTTTGCATTCCGTTTTTCAGTAATTCTCTCATTGGATGTACACCTCTAATAATATACTTTCGGTATTGTTCTTTCTAATGAAATAATTCAATTTAATGCTAATATATATCTGGTAATTTACCTCTTGATTCCATTCATGCCTGCACATCCATACTTCAGATGCTTCTGAACATGTTTCTTTCATTTTTCCTCAGAGTCTCTGAACACACAAAATTATACTGTTAGCATATGCATCAAGTAATTAATGTTTAATTAACTGGAACTGTTGTGGTTGACTATCTATTTGACTAACCATCAAATAGTTAATGAAGAACTGTCATCGTTTGTTGCCTTCTTTGGATGTGGTACTTGCCTTCCATTGTCTTAAATGAGTAAATTTTCAGTAAGTAGCAAAAATTTTTCCCCATATACATTTCTCTTTCTGTTCACAGAACGTTTAGGGTCATTCTTGTTTTTTTTAATTTGCTATCCAGTAACAATGATTTTTGTCATTCTCTCACTGATTTCCATCAAATATGTCATTATGTTCATTATGTTTTCTACTCCTTCCTCAGAGTTTCCTATATTTTCCTAATCTGTAAACTTTAACACTTCAAGTACTCACCCCTTGTTCTCACGCTTATTGGCACTTAACTCCCCTTACTCATCACAATTTCTGAGAATATATAAAATAATAATGGTAAAAATAAGCATTCATGTATCACGTTCATTTTCAACAATGTTCAAACCCCTTTTCTATGTTTTATTTATATCTCTCATCAATCAGCTGTTTAACCAGTTCTCCTTTGTTTTTGGCAGCATTTCTATTTTTTTCTACTTTTCTCACCTCACATCATTTTTTTATGCTCTGGTGAGTGTGATATCCAAGTATTACATCTACTAATGATGTACTCTATAACCGAAAACTGCTAATTTATGCTGGCGCTTTTTTTTTCATCAACCAAAAAAAAAAAAAACAACACAACAAAGTGTCAGGTCAGATTGACTTCTCACCCCTGGTTTATTTTGTGGCTGTTAACAAGTAAATTAAACAACTGTCCTTTTTCTAAAGACATAAGTGAGTCTGTCAATTTGTTGTATTACAGAACTACAGTAAATAGCTTTGGAAAGATGATCTCCATAAAACATTCTTTTCCATAACAAGAAAAAAACTAATCATTTTTGTTTGCATTGCATCACAATCTTTGAGTGACCCTGTTCTAAATATATAGGTGATATAAATTATATTTGTAAGGTACCATTCCAGGGAATAAAAATGTGAAGGAATAAATTTACATATCTTGATTATTGCATAAGTATGAGATTGATTTTTTTTTTTTTCATGGAACCTGTTGTAAAATTGCTCAGGGCAAAGTTCCAGCAGATTATATAATTACACTGCAACATAAAATCTATTTGAAATCTACAGAGAAATTAGAAACTCCTTCTTTGTTATATTACTTTTATTTTACACATTTGCAATATGAAATACCTTATATAATTTACAGTTAAATAACAGTGTTCATTGCAAAATCTTTCTGCACATTATTTTAATAGTTAGCCTCTGGGATGGGGTTTGGCCTCCATGACCTTGCATTATATTAAGCAAGTTTGAAGATAAAAACATATTATTCAAATACTCAAATAGCCAGCATCTCATATTTAATTTACTGCATTCTTTCATCCATTTATTTGCAGCTCATACAGATTGGGGGCAGAACTTAGCAGCACTGGCTGCTAGGCAGGATTCAAATCTGATGAGATGCCAGTCATCCTTAGGGCACACTCATTCAAACAACCATAAACACACTGGGCCAGTGTAAAGTCACTTCGATCTTGGCAGGTTTTATTTCATAATAGTGGAACTACTTAAATCACTTTTTTCAACCCTATTATTTTATCATTTTCATTATTTCAATATACAAAAACTACCCTACTCTGAGAATTTTCACATGAACATCTATTTACCTACAACTGATTCCAAAATTCTACTGTTATGGAATTTCAGCTTTAAATTACTAAGCACAACTGATCATTTCCACCTCAAACAAGATATTGTACCTACTCGGCTATTTTATTAATATTACATTTTTTTTCCTTTCCTGTTATTTTTACTTTTCATTTAAATATTGTTTGTTACAAGATCTTATTGATAGACAGATTGCAAGACCTTAATGAAGTTCAAACAAAAAATCTGAGACCATAGAAAAACTCCTGAAGAACTGTAAGAAGGCTGAATACATTGCACCTCAATATTACTCTAAATTCACCTTTACAAAAAAAAAGAAAGGGAAAAAAAATAAAAAAATGAAAACTAGCAGCTACAATCTTCAGTTTAAGATGAGTTGTTGCAACACAAAACAAAGAGGAAACCGGTAACATTCAAGGCCAGGTTTTTTCATTCACAGAGATCTTCCACAAATTGTGAACATCGCCTTTAAGGATTTCATATATGCCAACAGAATATTGCATAATAGTGGCTGGTAACGATGATGTCTTAGCCTCACAAAGCCTCTTATGGCACTTTTGGTTCTTTCATAATCCCCTGAAGAAGCTCTTTTTCCACCTTTATTAACCTAAAGGTACATAAATGGGAGATCATAACTGAACAGAGGTGAGTGTGCCTTTTCATTACCCTGTGTAAAACTGAAAATAACTCAAATATCAAAATGCTGTTGGATTACATGAAAAATCTTCAAGAACCAATGCCATCTTGTTAAAATTTTTAAGTATATTTTTTCAACATTTTATACTAATCACAATGAGCAATATTTTTGTCATATACTCAGTACTAGTAAGAGTGATTTTATATATTTTCTTTTCTTTAGCTTGATTAATCAGATTTTATTCAGTGTCTTGCATTATGTAAAACAGTTTTGTTCAGTACAATAAACACCAGTTAAAACTAGATTGAACAAATAAGGGAGAAATCTGCTCTAGTGTTCTTATAAGCTCAACGGTGAACTATGAAGACAATGTATTCTTTGCTCCATGATATCTAAATATAGATTACAGTAGCAAAAATGAGCATACAGAGCACCTGTCAGCATTTGCAGAGACATCACACACTCAATTGCAGAGAAGGTAAAGACATCATTTGATCCTATAATATGCTTCCAAACACACGACCTCAGAATAGTGACTGCTTAATAAGGCTTTCACTCTGGACTTGTTTATGCTTTAGTGTCACCTAAAATATCAGATACCAGTAACGGCACACTGCATGAATACACCTGACTTGGACATTCATAGTTTTCATACTCTTTCTCTGTATGTTTAGAATTCGTTTGCTCAGAGATTGATGCACTTGCTGCTTCCTGATCAGCTCTTCTTTTCTCCACCCTAGCGGCCCGCTTCTTCTCTTCTTTCGTCAGCATCTTTCCGCGTTAAAACGGATTAAGTCAGTTTTTGTGTTGCAATTACTTAGTACGTTTTCGCTAATTTTTTGCTTAAGCTGGCACTTAAGTCTTCAGTCTCCCTCAAGAATGATTTAAGATATGAAGAGGTAGGGGAAGTGACAGCAAAGGTGGTAAGGATGAGAACAGCGCCCGTACTCATGTGCCCCACTGCTGCCCTGCTGCCTGCTGTCGAGAGTTGATTCTACAATAAAATAAAATACAAATAAAAAGAGGAATAACCTTGGAAGTCAATCATCACCTCAGAAGCGGATAGTAGACGTCATGTAGTATATGTGTACCAAATTTCAGGTCAATAGGTCAAGCAGTTTGCAAGCTACAGGTGATTTAAAATCCTGTACAGGCAAACGAACAGCCATGGTAGTGTATTATATATAAAGACAATATTAGCCAAATGACTTAAAAAGTAGCATTTCAGAGTACTGTCTGTATAATCATTTTTTTATTTTTTTTATTTATTTGCCTTTATTTGCTCCAGTTGATGTACTGGCAAAGAAATGTGACTACTGGTGTCTTAAGAAGTAATTACACACAAAGTAGAACATAATAAGTGGAGAATTATGTTTTTTATGTAGAGTATGTATTGTCACATATGCAAGGAACATCCAATTCTTCTTAATGTTTGATGTGAAAGGGACGTGGGAGACAAAAAATATAGATTGCAGAGTGGCTTATTTATTCTTTGCTTACACCCCATATAGGAAGAACTTGAATGAATGAAGTCATCAAATGTCCAAATACACACCTGTCAATTCAAGATTTACTAGCTTAACAGAGCACAACACCATAAAGAAGTAGTCATTAAGGGCCGGCACAATTCAAGATGAAGTTTACTGTAATGTGAACATAGCATGTAGTGTAATTAAATGTTTACTTGCAAGACAAAAGTATATAAAACATGCAAAATATGAACATGCATACAATTATATACAACTAGCTGTACCACCTGTCTAAGATGTTGAAATCTAAGTAATCAACATAGACGTTGAAATCTAAGTAATCAACATAGACCACAGCATTAACGGTTGCAATGCACTATTAAATGTATGTCTCAGTTAGATGCCATTTGGTGTGGGATTTGTAAAAGCAGTGTTAATGTTTGTGGTATGTAATTCATTGGAATGTAATGTATTTTTATAACTAAAAATTTTTGTGATGCACCATCTTTTGGAATGACAGGGACATAGTCAGCAAAGGGACACATAGACAGTTATTCCTTTATTAATGTGGGTATATAGTTATAAGTATTTGTTTAAATATTATGTTTATTTGTTTCATATGTCCTGAACAGAAGGCAGCTGGGTGCTGGTAATATTCTGTACCATGTTCACCACTCTCTGCAGTGCTTTGCATTGATGAGCTGAGCATGTGCCGTACCAGTATGCGATTCTATGAGTGATGACGGACGCCACTATGCACCTGCAGAAGTTAGTAAGAACAGGATGGAGAAATTCGAGCTTAGCGCATACATCTTAGGAGGCAGTGGCGCTGGTGAGCCTTCTTAACAAAAGACATAATGTGTTGTGCCCACTCTAGTTTATCAGTGATGGTCACTCCAAGACATTTAATGCTGCACATCATCTGAATAGCATCCACTTCGATGCAGATGTCAGTGTCACCTGCCTTCTGTTTTTTGAAGTCAATGGCCAGCTCCTTGTTTTTGCTAATATTAAGGGTGAGATTTATGTTCTAGAATCACTGTTTAAGTTGGTAAACCTCTTCTCTGTAAACCATTTCATCATTGTTGGTGATCAGTCCTATGAAGGTGATATCATTAGTAAATTTAATGATGGAGTTGGAGCTGTATTTGGCCTTACAGTCAGAGGTGAATAAGGGGTACACAGCACACTACCCTGTGGAATGCTTGTGCTGTGGGTTACCATGAAGGATGTGATACTTACAATCTACAAATACTGAGGTCTGGTTGTTAGGAAGTTAAAAATTCCTAAATTGCAAACTTAGATGACCATCTTTGGCAATACATTTACAAACTGAGAAGTAATCTAAAAACAGGTCTCTGTCACAGCAGTTTCAATTTTACGGATGTGCCAGGGTGGTATGAAGTGTAAGTGGATATGGCATCCTCTGTAGACAAGTTGTGACAGTATGCAAACTGGAGGTGATTATGACTATCTGGCATACAATATTTTGTTTAATATGTTCCAGTTCTATTCTCCCAAAGCACTTCATCATGAATGGAGTGATTACCAAGTTCCTTTACACAATGAATGAAGAAAAAAATGGAGCTTTCTTAAATGGGTAGACAACGGTGCCATAATTCTTTTTTGTTTTTTGTGCACAGGACCAATTACGGTATGTAAATGATCTAACAGTTTAGTCAGAAGTTTATCTGATTTAATTTGAAATACATACCTCAACTTTGTAGTCAATTAACTACTAACTTATGCAGAACCTTTCCCAACATACACAATTGTAAGTTACAGCCAGATCAATTTGAGATTAATACCAAGTAAGCGATTCATATGTTGGCCTGCTTTGTAGACAAAAAAAAGCTTAAAAGCCCATAAAATAACCACAGCTTTCAGAATGTTGGCAGTCGTATCTACCTTTATTGAGAATTTAACCTTGACTATCAATTCAAACATAGTGACTTGAACTTTGTACCTAATTAGTGATTTAGAATTGGAACAGATTTCTTGTTTGCATTTTAAAATGAACTCGGAATATAATAAACAAATCCTTTGTATCATACACAATACATATAATTTACCTGTGCGTTTAAGTAAGTTAATTTTCCATATTTCTTTTTTCTAGCAGAAGGTGTTATTAAAGGTCAAATATTACACAAAGTCATAAAGATTATAATAAGGAACAGTCAAAGCTATAATACTGACATCAGAGGAACACCTCATTGTACCGGAGGATTAGGGAACAATTAAAATGAATGCAGACAAACTAATGGCCCTTCATCTCAGTAGTTTAAAGTTTACATAATGAGAACAATGATCCTGTTAAAATGAATAAAAATTTAACCATTGAAAAAGCCTATGAAGAAATGAAACAGTAGAAAAAGCCGAAGACTGTTCTCTGGTTACTGCGTGTCAATCAAACACTTGAAAAAATTGCAGCAGCAGATAGCTACAAGGTGGCTCTCAGAAGGGGTAGAAACCATGAAACTGCTTTCAAATTTAAAAGCCAGTAAATTTACCTTTTATTATGTCTTATTCTGGCCCAGCATTTCCTGATATGGTAGTAATAATCAAATGTATTGATTCTTTTTTTGATCATGACTTCAAATCATGATTACAATGTGGGTAACAGTTATCAGGTAGAATATGATCCAAAACATATTTTGAAATAAATTGTTTATTTTCATATACATTCTTCTAAATAACAGTATTTTTAATATATTACTAGTTGATGATTGAACTTGATTCAAATTCATCCTGCACTTCAGTAGAAGCTACTGAATGAAAACCCAAGGATAATATAAAGGTATGTGAGACACTGTATATTTACAACGTGCAAAATCTCTGCTGCATCAAGTTATACTTTCCTGTTTAACAGTTGTTGCAATGGCATTTGACTTCTAGAGCAACAGGCATTTTACAAAGCTGCTAGGATTAAAGTGATGAAGTAAAAAGACACCCATATTAACAAAAGTGTGAGATTAATAATGTGTGTCTGACAGTAAACCACTCCCGATGTGTAACATCTGACATTACCTGTTTTTCCTGAGAAATGACGTTATCTGTTTTAAACTTAATTGGCCCCTCAAGACATATAAACATGGAATGTTTATTTGTTCTATCTTTATTACTCAATAAAGGACAGATGGCAAATATTTTACACATTTCCTCTTGCGTACAGAGTGTATCTACCACAGCAGTTATTCAGAATCGTTACATTTAAATGAAGCCACTGTTCTCAGATATCTTCTAAAATGTGACAAGCAGTAATTATTGTTTATGCCGCTTGGATAGACTTCGATTCCTGAAGTTTGTCAGAGTTCACCACATTAGTCACTGGGACTATAGTGGGAAATATATTGCCAGGAAATGAATTTCCAGATTGCAGTTCTCAAAGGTAGAATGATACAAAGAATACTGAATCTGTATTAAGGTTCTTTTTTGATATGAAAAGTCCACCCAGTTGATAGCTTTCAATGAATCTATGTAAAAGTCTAATCAAATTAGACAGGCATTATATTGTACTGTAGTTTACTGTATAAACATGTATTAAAATTTAGATAATCCAGTTGCGGGTTATCGGGGAGCAAAGGGAGGATTAGCATGGAGCTGTTAAATAAAGTCAGACTTGCCACTGTCATCTGGCTGCATTTGTTTTTTTGGGAAAAGAAAACAGGTTATTGTGTTATACATGTTTATTAAGATACCCAAGCCTTTAGAACTATACCAGGAAATTAAAAGGTATATCAAATATCTACTCGGTGGACATTAAGATTTTTGATCTTTGTTATTCTGCCTATTATGAATTGGTTGCTCAAAGACAGCTGATCAGTGAAATGTTGTTCACGGTGTTGTCTACAGAGATGAGAGGTTCTTTTTTGGGAAGGGAAAAACAGAATTAGTCCTCATAGCAGGAGCCATTGCCTCAGTTTGGTCACCACAGTCAATCAGTTTGTACTTTGTGTGTGTGTGCATTGTTGGTTGCTTACATCTCACAGATGCCCATGATGGTATACAGAATTTCATGTTATATGTTAGAAGAATGCAGTTTACCCAAATAGTGTTCCAGTTGCAGGTGGTAATACCACTGAAATTTCACACTGTGTTTCCCCTACATCTCATTTTTATCAGGCTTCAAATATTTTAGCATCCCCTCTAAAGCTTACTCTTCTGCACTTGACTCCACTATAAGGGATTTCTGTCAGGGTTTATAATGTACTTCTTTAAATATTGCAGAATCTGCAGGGCATGTTGTGTTGCAAGACCCAGTGTAAGCTGTCAATACTAAGTCCAACCTAGTGCCATTCTTCATTGTTCTTAAGCCCAGATAGCTAGTTGTCTAATCTCCACTTGGCACATTTGGCAAAATACACAATACCAGATTAGCAGTAAACTATGCTATCTCCAAGTTATCAAAGTATATGCTCTTTTGCACTGCTGCTACACTTTTTAAAAATTTTATGACTAAATAATATCAATACATTTTTAAAAAGCTGTTTATTTTTAACAATATAAAATGATAAGTGGATGGAAAAATGTTACCCATTTAGTAAAAAAAAAAAGAAAAAAAAAAACGTTTTTCTTTAACATTGTTTTTGCACTTCTCACTTGAAGAAATATGTCAAGAATATTTTGGTTAGGAATATCATAATTTCTTCAACAAGCCTAGGCTTGGTCAAAATTTTATAGTTCATTTGATAAAAACCTAAACTTGACAAGTACGTTTCACACTAAAATATCTTCCCAAAATTTTTTTTTGGCAATGCTGAAAGGCTGTAAAATCCCTCCTACTTAACCATGTTAAATCCACTTGTTTCTTTAGTCCCCCCCCCCCCCCCCCCCCCCCCCCCCCATCTCCTCCAGCCCTGCATCCTACAGTGTACCGTTCTTGTCTTTTGGAGCATAAGACGTGAAGTCAGTGCACATGTATATTTTTATAAGTCGTTGCAAGGTAAGTCTGTTCATCTTTCACAAATGGAGTTACTGAATGTACTAAATGTTGTACTATAATGATCTTTAAGTATTACCTTCTGTCATGCACATATACATAAGGGACAGCTTAAGGGCTCTAGTAACGGTAATACCCCTCCACTCCAGGGGTTGGCGCTGTGTAAAAATATATCTTCTCTTCCTCCCTCTGTTGACTGGATGATTGATGGCTGAACCAGCACGGACATCACTTTTGGTGTCCATCCACCTGGACCCAGCATCTTCCTGGTGGAAGTCCTCAAAGCTGGAACATCCTCAATATTAGTTCAGTTCACTTCAAGAACTCGTGTTTGCAAAGAAATCTACAGGCTTATTGTGCATTTCCTTGCCTATTTTTGCTTTGAATCATAGAGGGTCACTAGGGTGGTACCCTGACTCTCTGTTGTTGTTTGTCTGGTCTCTTACACTCCTCATTTTATTTTTAATTTGGCAAAAATTTTCATTAACATAAACCTAAACTTACTGCTACTAAGTAAAAAAATAAAACACAAAATTATAAAACAAATCACAAGAAGTGTAGGATATACATTTAAAAAAATGAAGCACATGGAAGTTAGATCAAGTGTATGGAGCAGCTCGATTTAATAAGATCAGTATATAGAGCAGCAGCGGCAGTGGTCAAAGAATAACAAACAGGATTAAAGTAAGATTCTTCTCCCCCTTTACAGGTATAGCAAAAAATAACACATGTAACCTTAATACTTTTGTTTTTCCATTTCAGTTTTATTTTAGGAATTGTGTGAAACCAGCAGCCTCCAAAAGGCACATGTTGGTTACGGTAGCTTTTGTGACACTGAACATGCTCTTTAAATTGTTGATTTTATAGCTGTTATACAGTCATATGAAAAAGTATGGGAACTCCTCTTAATTCTTTGGATTTTTGTTTATCATTGATAAGCTTCCAAAGTAGCAACTTCCTTTTAATATATGACATGCCTTATGGAAACAGTAGTATTTCAGCAGTGACATTAAGTTTATTGGATTAACAGAACATATGCAATATGCATCATAACAAAGTTAGACAGGTGCATAAATTTGGGCACCCCAACAGAGATATGACATCAATACTTAGTTGAGCCTCCTTTTGCAAATATAACAGCCTCTAGATGTCTCCTATAGCCTTTGATGAGTGTCTGGGTTCTGGATGGAGGTATTTTTGACCATTCTTCCATACAAAATCTCTCCAGTTCAGTTAAATTTGATGGCTGCCGAGCATGGATAGCCTACTTCAAATCATCCCATAGATTTTCGATGATATTCATGTCAGGGGACTGTGTCGGCCATTCCAGAACATTGTACTTCTCCCTCTGCATGAATGCCTTTGTAGATTTCAAACTGTGTTTTGGGTCATGGTCTTGTTGGAATATCCAACCCCTGCGTAAGTTCAACTTTGTGACTGATGCTTGAACATTATCCTGAAGAATTTGTTGATACCTGGTTGAATTCATCCAACCCTCGACTTTAACAACGGCCCCAGTCCCAGAACTAGCCACACAGCACCACAGCATGATGGAACCTCCACCAAATTTGACAGTAGGTAGCAGGTGTTTTTCTTGGAATGCAGTGTTCTTCTTCCGCCATGCAAAGCACTTTTTGTTATGACCAAATAACTCACTTTTTGTCTCATCAGTCCAAAGCACTTTGTTCCAAAATGAACCTGGCTTGTCTAAATAAGCATTTGCATACAAAAAGCAACTCTGTTTGTGGCGTGAGTGCAGAAAGGGCTTCTTTCTCATCACCCTGCCAAACAGATGTTCTTTGTGCAAATTGCGCTGAATTGTAGAACGATGTACAGATACACCATCTACAGCAAGATGTTTTTGCAGGTCTTTGAAGGTGATCTGTGGGTTGTCTGTAACCATTCTCACAATCCTGAGCATATGCCTCTCCTGTATTTTTCTAGGCCTGCCAGACCTGGGTTTAACAGCAACTGTGCCTGTGGTCTTCCATTTCCTGATTACATTCCTTACAGTTGAAGCTGACAGTTTAAACCTCTGAGATAGCTTTTTGTAGCCTTCCCCTAAACCATGATACTGAACAATCTTTGTTTTCAGATCTTTTGAGAGTTGCTTTGAGGATCCCATGCTGTCACACTTCAGAGGAGAGTCAAAGGGAAGCATAACTTGCAATTGACCACCTTAAATACCTTTCTCATGATTGGACACACCTGTCTATGAAGTTCAAGGCTTAACGAGCTAATCCAACCAATTTGGTGTTGCAAGTAATCAGTATTGAGCAGTTACATGCATTCAAATCAGCAAAATTTCAAGGGAACCCACATTTTTGCACAGACAGTTTTTCACATTTGATTTAATTTCATACAACTAAAAATCACTAAAAATCTTTGTTTGGAAAACACCCCAGTACTCAGATGTTCCTAGGAAATGAAAGACATACCACTATTATCTTTTTTGTTGAAAGTAAATTATTATGTAGGCTGACAGGAGGGTTCCCAAACGTTTTCATATGACTGTAAAATAAAAAGGAAGATCAGAAATATGGCAGTTACTTCCCATTATATTTAATGAAAAAAAAGATCAGCTTTTGTTTACCATGATGAATACTTAACAGTTTTAATATAAAAGAACAGCAAAGCAGGGATCTCAGGTTCAAGAGTGAAATGGAGCAGGATCACAAGCAACATTTATTATTAGGGCACCAGGGAAATGTTTACCAAACAAGCAGAGTAGTGTGGTATAAAAATCTCTTTATTTTATAAAGGACAATACAAACAATTAAAACTGATAAAAATGTTGATTGTGGAAGTAATGTGCAAAACACATGCAAAATACAGAAATATTGCAATGTAGCTTTTGTTTGGGATAATGTGTTGCTGATTTTTGTGCGAGGTCAAATAAAAGACAGTTCATTTACAATCAAATGCCAGCATTTACATTATTTTCGACTAGTGATGTTATGTCTGAAAGCCCTAATACATACAGATAATCTGTCGAAGAAAAGCTGCAAAAAAAAAAAAAAAAACCTACTTAATCCATTTTGAATCAAGGAAAAGCCAGAGAAGCAGGCACAAGACAGAAATTAATCATGGACAGGCTCTGTACCATCATAGGGAACTCTCATGCACATACAAACCTCTTTTACATTAATTGAGTTTAGAGCCTCAAATTAATTGAACATGAAAATATCTTGGACATGGGAGGTAAACTGGAGTACCCATAGGAAAAACTCACTAACACACAGAGGAGAACTTGAAGATTTAACAGGAGCAAAGGCATACTGATGACATGCTTGTCAGTTGGTTGTGGCCAAATATAATCATATAAAATGGTGTTGTGGTTTCTCTATATTATATTCCCATATTAAACCAATAAAGTACAGAAAAGGAAAGGTTGCAAGAACCCACAGAAACACACACATGCAAATATACATATACATATAGATATAAAGCTCCACATTAATTTACTCACAGACTGACAGGAAATTCTTGGCAATTTGCAAACAGGTTAAGGGAAGGCAGTTTTCACTAACTTATCAATTGCATTTAATAATCAGAAAGGGTGACATTAGTGCCAGACTATGACGATTGCAGAATAGTGCAGACTGCAAGATAGTTATGACCTGTATCTTTTTTCTTGCTCTTGGTCTAATGTTTGTTTCATATACAAAATTTTATGCAGAAGAATAATTATCAACATAGAAGAAGTGATAAAAATGAAAAAGTAATTGTTTATTACTATAAAATTACCTCTCATCCAATAGAAAAAATCAGATCAGGTCAGGTTGGGGAGCATGCACTGGTACAGCATGTTGCTACACCCACCACACGACGAAACAGCTCAGGATCCTGGTTGGCAACCCCCAAGCATATACGCAGTCTAGAACCACCCTCCAGAAATGACCATCTATGTGCCAGGTGTTACGTGGGCGTCCCCTTGGCCTGGTCCAGCCACTCGGCTCCTCAACAATGACGATCCCGTGAGCTGGATCATCCTTGCCAAATCACGCCACATGGCCATAGTGATGTAACTGACACTCCCTCACAATGCAGGTAATATGACTTATTCAGGACTCTGTGAGCAACTGCTCATTTGACGCAAAGTCAAACCAGCAGTACCAAAGGATTCTCTGAAGAGATACAGTACCAAAGGAGTCCAGTCTTTGTCTCAGGTCAGTGGATAGCTTCCATGTCTTGCAACCATATAGCAAAACAGGAAGAAAAAGGACTCTAAAGACTTGGACCTTTGTCCTTTTGCATAGATATTGGAAGCACCACACACCCCTTTCCAGAGACCTCGTGACCTCCCATGATCTCCCGATACGTTTACTGACTTCATAGGAAGAGTCACCAGAGACATGAATGTCACTGCCAAGGTAAGTAAACCTCTCCACAAGGTCGCCACTCTCTCTGCAGACAGACACACTGCTGATGGCTATTCCCCAAAGGTCATTAAAGGCCTGGATCTTGGTTTTTATCCAGGACTCTCCCAAGCCCAGACATTCAGACTCTCAAGAGCCCTGATCAGAGCCTCCATTGACTCTGCGAAGATCACAGCATCACCAGCAAAGTTAAGATCAGTGACTCTTTCTTCACCAACAGACGCCCCACTGCCGCTGGACCCCACGACCTTGCCCAACACCCAGTCCATACAAGCATTGAACAAAGTAGGAGCAAGAACACACCCCTAATGAACCCCAGAATCAACTGGGAAAAATGCAGAGGTTCTGCCACCATTGTGCACAGCACTCACAGTACCAGTGTACAGGCCAGCCATGATATCCAGCAACCTTGAGAGGATCCTGCAAAGTCTCAGGATGTCCCACAGGACAGCTCGATCAACTTAGCCAAACAATTTGCAAAAATCAACAAAGGCTGCAAAGAAACTCTGGCAATATTTGCGTTTATGCTCCATGAGAACCCTCTGTGCCAGGAAGCGGTCGATGGTAGATTTCTTAGGCATAAAACTGCTCCGGTCACTGGTAGGTGAGCAAGTGATCACGAAGCCTTTTGAGAATGACCCTAGCTAAGACCTTACCCGGCACCGAGAGCAATGTTATCCCACTGTAGTTACTGCAATCCAGGAGATCACCCTTCCCTTTCCAGATAGGGACGACAAGTCCCATTTTCCAGTCAGTTGGGGTGACGCTCGTCTCCCAAATGGAATCAAAAATTTCTTGCAATGCCAGGAGGACAGCTTTACCACCAGCCTGGAGAAGTTCACCCCAGAAACTACAGATCCCTGCAGTCTTCTTTACCCTCAGCTGGTTCACCACCTGTGCAATCTCAGTGAGATTGGGTGGTTTACAGCTAATTGGAGGATCAACCCCAAGAATCATGGACCCAGAGATATCCAATGTCCTAGCCTAGTTCTTACTTTAAGCAGATAGAAAAAATACTGTCCTAAAAATTGTGCGATATTTGCACAGTTCAGCTTGTACTTCTGTATGTTTAATATGTATTAAGATATGCATTGGCTGTATTATTTTATTGCCTGAAAGCATAACAACATCTTTTGATTCTTTTATTTTTCCATTGCCATCTTCTGTATTCTATAATATAAAGTTTTAAACTATACTAATACCCCTTAAGTAACCAGAAACTAGACCTTTTGCCATTTTTGAATATGCTGCATTCTTTTTTATTCACTCACATATATGAATGGTTTGTGAACAATCATTTAACTGGGACTTCAAAATGATCACTGTAGTTCATAAGAATGTCATTAGAATTCTATACATTTTCCAGTCTCTATTTGTACTACCATAATAAATGTGTTATGCATTCCACAAGAAAAAAAAAGCTTAATTACTTCTAGCGTATATAGTATGTATTGTATTTACAATAATCATAGTATTTCAACAAATTCTCACTTTTAAAAAGTAAAATTAAAAGACAAGATGCCCTCCTTAGTCTGCTTCATGAGACAGAAGAAAGTCTACAAGTATGCAGCAGCAAAGGAAACAAAAGGACATTCCTAACAGTATAACAACATGATTTATTTTATAAAGTGTTTTCATAGGGTGCTTCTAATGAAAGCTTATTATTTTGTTCATCACACTAATTTGATACAGCAAACATTTTGCTTCCCTGGGGTGATTGTCTATTTATAATCACACAGCAATGCTGTTATTCACTTCTTTCATATAAAAGGTCACATTACCTGTTACAGCCTGTACAGATATAATTTCTTAGGCACACTATTCAGCATGTCTTCTGGGTTCAGATAAACATTGTATAAATTTGAAGTTTTTGACTTGCAATTGCCCAGCCTCACTGACTTTAAAGCAGCTATAATTACTCCCCGTGCTATGCTGCAAACATAATTTAAAAATTGCACTTTATGCTTTAAAAGATTTTACATAAACATTATTTTTAATAACAAGAACATACACATTTCACTTACATTTATACATTTTGAAGGAAACCCGGGCATCAGCAAGCCCAAACCCCAACACGAACACATAAGCACAGTCCCGGATAAGGGAGTGCAGCCCCTTTTATTACAGACCTGGGATTACTTCTGGTGCCAGGGCAATTGCCCGATTGAAGTACTTCCAGGTCACACGGAAGTCCATCACAGTAGGGAGCTTGTCTCTTGCGGCACCCTCTTGCGGTACCCCGCCGGACTACACTTCCCGGCATGCCCTGCTGACTTCCCACAGGGCGGCGATAACCAGGGCTGTTGCCATCTAACATGCTGGGGAAATGAAAAACCCCAACGATATCTTTTCTTTTTAACGGGCTGTCTGTCCACCCTTTCCGGTCCTTCCTTCCAGGTCTGCTCCTTTTCCTGGCCGGGATGCCTGTCCAGCCCATGTGGCATCTACAAAATTTTATTCATATCTGAGTATTTTAGTTTGTACAGGCACCATGGTGCAGCAATTAGCATTGCTAACTCACAGATCCAACATCCTGGGCTTGAAGGCCCACATCAAGCTATTGTCCATTTGGATTTTGCAAGTTTTTTGCCAGTCTGCATGTTTTCTGTTCCATATCTTCAAAGACATTAACAATTCCAAATTGGCCCTGTGTGAAAAGGACTTTGGGTTTGTTGCGCTTATATAGGGTCATTATTTTGATGTGTATTATAATGAAATTCCCACTTAATATATATGTGAATGTGCTGGCATCCTGTCAAGGGTGGTGTACTGCCTTGTGTTTAATGCTGCCAAGATAGGCTCCAGCTTGTTTTGAAACTTAACTGGATTAAGCATTTTGAGCATGTTATGTAATGTTTTGCTGTTTAAACAAATTCACTAAACTTTGGATCAGATGATACAGAGTGTAACAAAATAATGTTCCTATCTACTTGTCTCTAATTCAAATACAATAATATTAATTACTCCTACTATAAGCATAAAGCAGGAACAGTCATTTTTGAAGGTAAAATATGTACATTTAAAAATGAATAATGAGAAAATTATCATTAACCTATTTGACTGATGCCTTATCCTGGGCTACTTACAACATCTGAGATACACTAGGTTACCCTTCTTTTCTCCATTTAGAGCAAAGGCAGGTTTGGTGACTTGCTCATGGTTAGTGTCAGTTGTGGGATTTGAACCAACGACTTCCAAGTTTGAGGCCCAAAATCTGCCTGCCCTTATATATTTACTTGCTAATCTTCCTTAAGGAATCAAGGGTACATTTTATCTGATCCTGGTGATTTCTTAGATTTCAGCCTATTTAATCTAAGCAGTACTTCTCCCTCTACAACTCTACCCGGTTACTTTCTGAATGTTATCCAGTTGTTCACATATGAGGCATCAGAATACTGCAAGTTTAGAGCATTTGTCATGTCACTGTTTGTATATTTTAATGCCTTCTTAGTATTCCATATACAATTCACATCCTCTTTCACTGTTCCTTTACTGCTAAAATGCTGAAAGAAATCTCTTTGGGCAATCTTTTGCCTTATCATTGAGAATAAAAATACATTTTAGTATTAATCCCACACACAATAAATGACTCTCAAAATCACATACTGCAATTCAAGGTGACAGTGTGCAGAGCCAACACAACAGGTGGATGCAAGCCAGGAAACAGCACCAGTCAGGGCACCAGTCCAACGCAGGACTCACTCACACACCCACCCAAACACAGACAAGGCCAGTTTAGAGTAGCTACTTAATGTAATCTTTAAATCTTTGAGAATATGGAAGAAATGCCCATGCAGACACAAGGGGAACATGCAGACTCCTGTGGACAATGACCAGGCATTCAGACTCCATGAATCATCAGCATTAACCACAATGCTACCATTCCCCTCAGAGATGACTCCAATGACTTAAATAAACATGGAATAATTGTTTTCATTTTTGGGGGAACTTGGCTGGGGAATAGACTGAAGACACTGAACCATCACGGTCATGGCAGAGGTCATGGTTGAAAGTATGCAATGCTCCCACAGGATGCTAGGGGATAGGTATCACAATCATGAGCAGAGGTGTTTGGCCCACTATATAAAAAGGGAGAGAGGGCAACCAGGATTAAATGTAAGATATGGCGACACCTCTTGGCATAACAGAAGGCAAATGGTTGCAGAAGACAGAGTCGAAGTATGCTTTCCATCAAAATACACAAGCAGCTGTGGTGAATCATGTCCATTTAAGGCTAATGGAACGTCTGAGTGTTGGGACAGCTGGAGATGATACAGGCCTTGCACCCCAAATTCTAGAAAAGGTTTTAAAGCTAACTCATAACAAAAGGTTTGCTGAGCTTGCTCTTAGGACAGTTATTGGCAAGAACTCTACTGGCTGGGGAAAGAGGGAGAAAGTGGGAAAATGTGACAGAAAGAACTTGATGCTCTGAGTACAATGCAGAGGAGTGAATAAACCATTCTATGAAAATCATCGGGACCTGCTTGTACGGTCAGGCCCAAAGTGGCTGCAGGTGTTTGTTGTTTTCCATTATTATTTTTACTTTTATTTGCTTCTTGTTCAACCCTTCCATTTATTATTTGATATTAGTAATAATACATTATATTTATATAACACATTTCCCATGCTCAAAGGATTTAAATAAATCTTTTTTGGTACTTTGGCCAACTTTAGTAATCAATGATGTCTTAAAGGTTCTCTCTTAAGTTTACATCACGCAAAATCTTTCAGTTGTACAAAATAAAAGGAAGTCACGCAAGAAGCGGGAGAAAAAAAATTACAAGAGTAGAGTATTGCAATATGTTTTGTGGTGACATATAATCACACAGTAAAGATAAATATCTACATTTTTGGCATTTTTCCATTACCTTTGCACCTGAATCCATTCAGCAGTGGTAATGTTTGTAATGTGTTATGTATTACATTGCGTTTTATTAGCACAGGTCCAAGAACATTAAGTGTGACTGATGGCATGTATTATGGCTCAGTGGAAAGAGGAAGTACTTTTAACGGAAGGGACCAGAAGATGAGATGTGAACTTGAATGTACCCAAAGTTCATTACCAGAATATCAGTCCTATCTTTTATCAAAGAGAAAACAATAAGCTGATATCGTAATCAATATATCATTGCCAAAGATCAAGCCAAAGAAACTCATGTGCTAACTCTCAGGGTTTTTTCCAGTAATGACCAAGAGGTGCATCACACAAACCTATAAACTATAACATCAATGACATCAAGCAGCACACACTGCTGGTCATTCCTGGGTATCAAAACCTTGCAACAGTAAAGAAAACAGTCCACAAAATGGCAGCACCCATAAAAAATATTAATGGTGCTGCAGTAACAGGTTAAATAATTTTATTGATTTTAAATACACTTAAAAAAAAATTGTAATCAATAAAATTGAATTTTACATGTATCTAAACCCCTGAAAGAAGGAACTTAGTTCAAAAAAAGACACAGGAGAAGTTCAGAGAAAATTAAAAATAACTTCAGATCATAACAGCATGCCTCAAATGTTAGTATTGCTGTGGTATTGCTGCTCTATCCACAGTTAAGCTGAATATTTGGGTTCAGTTTTGTTTTTAGTACATTACAATAAAGAAAGAGTGCAATATAAAAAATGTTATACAGACTTTGTCACATTAAAATTAAGTACTCTATTACGATTATTGTAAACTAGGAACATCTCTACAAATCCAGCTGCCAAGAGCATCCCCTTTAATAAAACCTCTGTGTGCATCCAGTGTCCGTGTGTGTGTGTCTTCTGGTAAAGTGCGCATGCGCAGGGCACGGTGCGATGCTTCAAAGCAGATGCTTCAAAGGCCGCCTGACGTGTCACACAAGACAGAGAGGGCGGGACCTACAAAATATTGCGTGGCTGATCCAATCGGATTTCTGGAAATGAGGTAAGACTTAAAACAAAAGGCACAAAAAAATCCAATCAGGTACTGAGACATGGAGACCATCTTCCCCAAAGAGGTGGGATTAGTGTTTGTTGTTGTGCAAGTGTTCACTCTGAGGATGTCAGATTTGTGATTAAGAAGCCTGGCCCGGTAAAGTGTCAGTCGTTGAAGGGGTTTTCCTAAATATACGAATTTTCATGATATTACAATAGGATGACTTATAAAAGTAGATTTATTTTCGCGCACATAAAATCCGTTGCTGGGGAGACGCCACACACACAATAATCAGCTGCACGCCAGCACAGATTAAAATACTTGCTGGGGAACTGCACAGTACTTGCTGGAGAGACGCCACAAGCACGATTAT